>NC_142867.1:233374166-233537083 GCF_051225735.1 Oryctolagus cuniculus | reverse complement strand
GTTCATGGCCCGCTCAGCACCTAGCCCAACGCCTGGCGCGTGATTTTTGCCTCCATATTTGTGAAATGAATGAATGAGAATGATTTTACCCAGAGAGGATAAGGAAAGGCTTTCAGAGGCTAAAAAGAAAATTCTGCATCCTGTGGTTATGACTGGCTCTGCTTATGAAGCCATCGCCTGCACGAAGGCTGGAGAGGATCACGGGAACTGGTGATGCTGAAACGCCTCTCAGACGTCGCCAGCTGGGAGCCGCGTGCAGAGCAGTGCGGACGGCGCAGACCGCGCGGCAGTAACAGATCTTGAAGTCCCTGCGCCTTCCAGTGTAGGCCGTGTCCCCTGCTGCGGGAGCATCTCTGTGCTTTGTGCCTCTGCCACGTGTGGTCTCTGCGCTTCGCCGACGGCTGACAGAGCTGCCCTTGGTCCTGTCCGGAACCTCAGACGTCAAGGAGAAAGAGACGAAGCGCGGACTGGCTGGTGGCGCTTCTGCCTCCGTGATGGGCACTTTTCACTTTCCCTGGCCGCAGGACGCTGCGTGGCCACACCTGCTGTCTGTAGAATTCAGAAGGAGGAAGCACGCGGTGGCTTTTGAAGCTATTGCAAGGAAATGACTCGTGGAGCCTCATCTTATATCTGTCTGGCCAAAGTGAGCCCTGGCCAAGCACCGCCCAGGGGGCCGAGAAACGGAACCCACCTCCCGGGAGACGCCAATGGTGTTAAACAGTAACGTCGTTTCCCAGGGAAGCGAAGAGGCTACCTGGGGCGTGTTGTACAGTGGGGAAGACTTGCATCACTCAAGTCCTTGTGAGTGGAGTATTCTGTTCATTTAACTGAATTTTATTCATTTGAAAGAAAGATAGATTTTCCATCTGTGTTTCACAGCTGGGGCTGGGGCTGGGCCAGGCCTAAGCCAGGAGCCCCCAATGCCACCTGGGTCTCCCATCTGGGTGGCGAGGACCCAAGTACTTGAGCTATCACTGCTGCCTCCCAGGGTGCACGCCAGCAGGAAGCCGGATCAGAAGTGGAGGCAGGACGTGACCCCAGGTGCTGTAATACGGGACGTGGGTGTCCCTAGAAGTGGCCTAACCGGCTGTGCCGAACTGTGCCGAACGCCCGCCCCTGTTCTCCGTTTCGAGATGTTTGCGGCTCACCACTCCCAGTCTTTCCCGACGCCGGGCCTGCTGGGCTCTCCTTTTCAGACTAAAGAGCAGGTCAGCATATGACCTCCAAGTGTAAAAGCAGAGATTTATTAAGGATCTGCAACATGGCCAAGTGCTCAAGACACTCCCGGAGGATTGGAGTGATGTGATCATTAGCAAGTGATGATTTTATTTTTTAAGACTTATTTATTTATTTGAAAGAGAGAGAAAGAAAGAGAGAGGTCCATCTTCCATCTGCTGATTCACTCCCCAAATGGCCTCAACGGGTTGAGCCAGGCCAAAGAGGCGGCAGGAGCTTCTTCCAGGTCTCCCACGTGGGTGCAGGGGCCCGAGGACTTGAGCCATCTTCCGCTGCTTTCCTAGGTCATTAACAGGGAGCTGGACTGGAAGTGGAGCAGCCAGGACTTGAACTGGGATACTGGCACTTCAGACAGCAGTTTAACCCACTGAGCCACAGTGCCAGTCCCTGAAATGGCTATTTTAAATCTTACCCTAGGAGTGATAAGTTAGCAGCTACCTTTAATAGAGTATATATGTATATGTATATATAAATGGATACCCCAAAAAGTTTATGGAAAGTGGAATTAAAAGATATTTATTCTGGGGCCAGTGCTGCGGCTCACTAGGCCAATCCTCTGCCTGCGGCACTGGCACCCCGAGTTCTAGTCCCGGTTGGGGCACCAGATTCTGTCCTGGCTGCTCCTCTTCCAGTCCAGCTCTCTGCTGTGGCCCTGAGTGCAGTGGAGGATGGCCCAGGTGCTTGGGCCCTGCACCCCATGGGAGACCAGGAAAAGCACCTGGCTCCTGGCTTCGGATTGACGCAGCGCTCCGGCTGCAACTCACCAGCCGTAGCGGGTTGTGGGGTTAACCAACTGAAAAAGGAAGACCTTTCTGTCTGTCTCTCTCTCTCACTGTCCAACTCTACCTGTCCAAAACAAACAAACAAAAAAAAAGATATTTATTCTGGTGCAAAGATTCTTGAAATTATGCATATGAAGGATTTTGAAATTATTATAGATTCCAAAATTTTTCACACCAAAATAAAATTGTGTTTTAATTCCATTTTCATGAACTTTTTGAGTCCCCTCATGTGTGTGAGTGTGTGTGTGTGAGAGAGAGAGGGAGAGAGAACCCCTGACTCCACTCCTGCCCCACTTCGCAGAGGAGCACTACATGCGTACGGTAGCTCTGGGACCCGCAAGGAAGGAAGGCCTACACTTCCGGGAATGGAGAGTCCCTACCTGTACTTCCGGGGAAGAAGAGTCCTTGTCAAGGTCCCTGCGGGTGCCTAAAGGTCAACCAGTGAGGATCAGCCCCGCCTCCACCTTTAACCCCCAGGCCCTGAATCTATAAAAGGAGCTCTCCCAATCTCTGACGTGCGACTTCTCCTGCCCCCGCTCTGCTGCTCTGTTGGGACCGGTGAACCTCGCCCGGGAGCGGAGCCCCAACAAAAGCCTGTGAATTAATTGATTCATCTGCCTGGGAAGATTTGTTACACGCCAGACACCTTGCAGCATAGGTCCCCAGGGAGGAACGTGGTGTATCAGGACCACGCTTGTCTCGTCTGTCCTCACGTTTGGTTCATGATGTAGCTGCGTGTAGAACCCTGGATTGTGCACCGTTCCACAGGACAGCACTGACGGCCTCGCCCGTGGTCTTCTAGCATCCAGTGTATTCTGGGGTGCTTTGTTGAGGAGACTGAGGTACAGTAAATGGCACATGTTGAAAGTGTGAGAACTCTGAAACTCCATGCACACCCGTGTGTGCACACTGACACAATGGGGGATTCAAAGAGGTCATGGAAAGTGGAATTAAAAGATACGTTTGTGGGGCAGTGGGTAAAGCCACCATCTGCGATGCTGGCATCCCATTTGGACACCAGTTTGGGTCCTGGCTGCTCCACTTCCAATACAGTTCCAATACAGCTCCCTGCTAATGGCCTGGGAAAAGCAGTGGAGGATGGCCCAAGTGCATGACCCCTGCTACCCACATGGGAGATCTGGATGGAGCTCCTGGCTCAGCCCTGGCCACTGTGGCCATCTGGGGAGTGAATGAAAGAGCTCACTCTATCTCTTGCTCTCTTTCTGTAACTCTGATATCAAATAAATAAAAAATTTTTTGACAGAGTGGACAGTGAGAGAGAGAGACACAGAGAAAGGTCTTCCTTTTCCGTTGGTTCACCCCCCAATGGCCGCTGCGGCTGGTGCACCGCGCTGATCCGAAGCCAGGAGCCAGGTACTTCTCCTGGTCTCCCATGCGGGTGCAGGGCCCAAGCACTTGGGCCATCCTCCACTGCACTCCCGGGCCACAGCAGAGAGCTGGCCTGGAAGAGGGGCAACCGGGACAGAATCCGGTGCCCCAACCGGGACTAGAACCTGGGGTGCCAGCACCGCAGGCAGAGGATTAGCTTATTGAGCCACGGCACCGGCCAAATAAATAAATCTTTAAAAAATGTTTTGATGGGAAAAACTTTGAAATCCATGAAAAGTCTTTTTGAAGAAGTTCCAGAAAGTTCATGGAAATGTGTATTATGAAAAAACTGCATGATTTTCAATTTTTTTACATTGAAATAAAATTATCTCTTAATTCATTTTTTTCACCTTTAACTTTATCTCTCTCTCTCTCTCTCTCTCTCTCTCAAATTCTGGTGTTCCTGGGGAGCCCCTGCCTCCTCCTGCAGGGCTCCCAAGCCCTCACTGTTCCCGTTGTGGTTGATGGACTGTTTCGTGTCGTTGTGGAATGCCAGGAAGGTCTTGACCTTGAACCAGGCACCAAGGCACGCCACCGAGGCTGTGAGCAATGAAAAGACATCCGGGCAGCTGGGGGCCGGGATCTGGCAGGCTAGAGGCAAGGCCCCTGCAGGTTGCCATCGGTGAAGATCGGGTTGCCTGAGACCACGGCCTGGCTTCCCTGGTTCCTGGACAGCAGGGGCTGAACAGGCTTCTGTGGCCCAGGCAACGCCTTCATGTGGGCGCCCTTGCCTGCCTCTCCTTGGAGCAGTAGGGGGCCGTGTGTTTGTAGCCCACGTCCTCCACGCTGTCGTTCCCATGTCCAGCAGGGCCGCCCGGAGCAGCAGCCCGGGTGACAGAGGATGGCACTGGACTGGGGCAGAGTGGGGTCTCCTCCTGACCTTGGGGAGCTGTCTGCACAGCAGAAGGCCTTGAGTGAGTCCTGCCACCGGGCCTGTGTGGTCAGCACCTCCTCCATCCAGCTCTGGCCCTGCTTGGCCAGCAGCACCCTGGAACTGGGAAGCAGACAGTGATGTAGGGAGATACGCAGGCTGCTGTGAACATGCAGATCCAGTCCCGGCACTGCTCCCTCCATGAACTTCTTGGAGTACCCTCGTATACCCATGACGTCGTCGCTACTGTCCAGGTAATGACCCAGGCCTCCAGAGCCCTCTCTGGTAGCTCCTCCATCCTGCCCCTCACCCCAACTCCCCAGCCTCTCTCATTCACCTCCATTTGCAGACCTCCACCCATCTGCTCTCTGCCTAGATCAGTTTGTTTCTCAAATTTTCTGTAAATGGGGGCACACCATAATACTCTTTGTCTGGGTTCTTTCACACACGTCGTTACTTCAAGATTCATCCACATTGTGCTTTCTATCGATCCCTCTTTCTTGCCTAGTAGTATTCCAGTGAGTGAGCTGCTTTATCCTTTACCTGTGGGTGTGTAGTTTTTTGGTGTTTCAATTTTTGGCTATTTTAAATAAAGTTGCTTGCTATGAGTAGAAATCTTTACATGGACATAGGCTATTATTTTTCTTGGGTAAATATCTGGGAATAGGAAGCCAGCATTGTGGCGTAGCAGGTTAAGTGCCACGTGTGACACTGGCATCCCATATGGGTACCAGTTAGTGTCCCGGCTGCCTGCTCATGGTCTGGAAAAATGGTGGAAGATGGTCCAAGTGCTTGGGCCCTGACACCCATGTGGGAGACCCAGAAGAAGCTCATAGCCCTTGGCTTCTGCCTGGTTTGGCCCTGGCTTCAGCCCTGGCCCAGCCCCAGCTGTTATGGAATAAACCAGTGGATGGATAATTTCTCTCTGTCTCTTCCTTTCTCTCTGTCATTCTGCCTTTCAAATAAATAAAATAAATCTTTAATTTTAAAAAGTCAAGTTTAGGGCCGGCGCCATGGCTCACTTGGCTAATCCTCCGCCTGCGGCACCGGCACACCGGGTTCTAGTCCTGGTTGGGGCGCCGGATTCTGTCCTGGTTGCTCCTCTTCCAGGCCAGCTCTCTGCTGTGGCCTGGGAAGGCAGTGGAGGATGGCCCGAGTGCTTGGGCCCTGCACCCACAAGGGAGACCTGGAGGAAGCACCTGGCTCCTGGCTTCGGATTGGTGCAGCATGTTGGCCGCAGCGGCCATTTGGGGGGTGAACCAACAGAAGGAAGACCTTTTTCTCTGTCTCTCTCTCACTAACTCTGCCTGCCAAAAAAAAAAAAAAAAAAAAAGTCAAGTTTATTTTGATACAACGTTATTTGAGATCCATAGTATGCATTTTCCATGGTTTGTAGTGCTATTGGAAATGGAATTTATCAGAAAAAAACTGTTTTTAAAGGTTTATTTATTAATTTGAAAGAGTTACAGAGAGAGAGGGAGAGACAAAGGGAAGGAGATCTTCCATCTGCTGGTTCACTCCCCAGATGGCTGGGCCAGGCTGGAGCCAGGAGCCAGGAGCTTCTTCTGGGTCTCCCACGTGGGTAGCAGGGACCCGACATGCAGGCCATCTACCACTGCTTTCCCAGGCCATTAGCAGAGAGCTGGACTGGAAGTGGAGCAGCCGGGTCTCAAACCACTGCCCATATGGGATTACAGGCAGTGGCTTTACCCGCTATGCCACAGTACCACGCCCCGTTTTCAGAAAAGAGAGCAAAAAATTGAATTTAAGCCAAGATTTATTTATTTGAAAGGCAGAGTGACCAAGAGGGAGAGACAGAGTAACAAGTCTTCCATCCACTGTTTTCACTTCCCAAATGATTGCAACTGGCAGGGCTGGGCCAGATCAAAACCAAGTGCTTGGAACTCCACCCTCGTCTCCCACGTGGGTGCAGGGACCCAAGTGCTTGGCTCATCTTCTGCTGCATTCCTAGGTACACTAGCAGGGAGCTGGATCGGAAGCAGAGCAGCCAGGACTTGAACTGGTATCCATATGGGATGCCGCTGTTGCAAGCGGAGGCTTAACCTGCCGTGCCACAGTGCTGGCCCCTCGTGTTGAACTTTTATCCCTAAACCTTGTCAGACTCGCTTATTGGTTCTAGTAGTTTCTGGGTCCGTTTCCCGAGATTTCCTAAGTAGACAATGACATCATCAGTAAGCAGAGGCACAGTATCTCTTCCTCTGTAACATGTGTGACTGTTACTTCTCTTTCTCGCCTCTTGCACTGGCTAGGCCTCCAAGATAGTGGCAATGGCAAATAGCAGTGGTGAGAGTGGCCATGCCAGGGATGTCCCTGATCCTGGGAGGGAGGCATTCCATCTCCTACCCTGTGTGCTGTTAGCTGTGGCCTCTCAGTGATCCACGTCAGCTTTATCAGGTGACAGATGTTCCCTTCCAAGTTACCCACGAGTCTTTGTCTAGAACGAAGGCTGAGATTTGCCGAATGCTTTTCCTGTCTCTGTTGAGATGATGACGATTTTCGTTCTTTCGTCTGTGCCTGTGGTGAGTTACATTGATTCTCAGATGTTGAACCAGCCTTTCTTTTCCGTGGTAACTCCCACGGGGGCATGATGACTGTCCTTTCTGCTGGATCTGATTCGCCAAAGTCACGCTGAACAGTTGTGCATTCTCAGGGATGTGGGTCTGTAGTTTTCTTTGCAGTGTTTTTGGTGTCAGGGTAATGCTGGCCTCGTAGCAGGAGTTGGGAGGTATTACTCCCTCTTCTACATTCTGGAAGAGTTTGTAGAGTTGCTTTCATGTCTGTCTTATGCATTTTGCTGTATTTTCTTTTTATTTTATTTTATTTATTTGAAAGAGTTACAGAGAGAGGTAGAGACAGAGAGAGAGGTCTTCCATCTGCTTTCACTCCCCAATTGGCTGCAACAGCTGGAGCTACGCCAATCCGAAGCCAGGAGCCAGGAGCTTCCTCTGGGTCTCCCACGCCAGTGCAGGGGCCCGAGCACATCTTCTACTGCTATCCCAGGCCATAGCAGAGAGCTGGATTGGAAGTAGAGCAGCCAGATCTTGAACCAGTGCCCATATGGGATGCCGGCGCCTCAGGCCAGGGCATTAACCCACTGTACCACAGCACCGGCCTCATTTTGCAGTATTTTCTAGTGGAGTCTCTGGGCCTCCAGGGTCATTGTTCGTTTGTTTTTCTTTTGTTGTTGCTGGAAGGTTTTAACAATTCAATTTCTCTAGTAAATATAAGATTATTCAGGAATTCTAAAATGGTGCCCAGAATTCATTTTAGTTGTATATTGTGGGACACAGACAGAAATGACGGTGATGAAGGGGGAAAGTTATGCTCAGCTCCCTAGGAACAGAGAGCAGGACACCCAGGGCCACCAGGGCCAGGCAGGAGATGGGGCAAAACCGACCCTTTCCTTGGCTCTAATATCCCTCTTTATCCCCAGTGATACTGCTTTGAGGCTCTTGTGTCTAATGTTAAGGTAGTCCCTCCAGCTTTTAAAGTTATTATTGTATGCTTTGCATATCCTTATTCAGGCTGTACGGTTAGCCCATCCATGTCTCTATAATGAAACTGAGTTACTTATAGATGGCCTGTAACCAAGTCTTTAAAAAAAAATCTGGTCTGACCACATCTGTCTTTTATTTGGCATGTTTAGACCATTTGCATTTAATATCACTTTGGAGCTGGTTTGAGGTAGTGCTACCAATCTGTTGTTTGCATCTGTTTGTCTTTATCTGGTTTTGGTCATCTGTTCCTCTCTTCTGCTCTCTTCTGGATTATTTGATTTTTTTTTTAGAATTCCATTTTAATTTATCTATTGGTTTGCTGGGTGTTTTCCTTTTATGAGTTTTTGGTGGTTAATCTAGGCATTAAAATATACATACCTTATTTTTCTTTGTAAAGGATTAAAACAATTTTATTTGAAGAGGCAGAGAGACAGAGATAGAAAGAGATCTATCCACTGGGTCATCCCTCCGCTGCCCACCATGGCCAGGGGAACTCAATCTGGGTGTCCCATGTCGGGGGCAGGGACCCAGATACTTGAGCCACCACCTGCTGTCTGTGAGATGCGCATTAACAGGAAGCTGGATCTGGGAGCAGAGCCCGGACCCAAACCCGGCATCCCGACCAGCATCTCAACCACTGCACCCAACACCCACCCCACATGGTTGTCATAGGTATTACATGTGTGTACACAGGAAATCTCACCAGGTGATGTGCTGATTTCTAAACTCAGCAGTTATACGTGTTTTAAAGAACTCACTGGGAGTATAATAGTCTTTATATTTGTTTTGAAAAAATGCAGTATATGAAAACTGACTGTCAGACTAATGGGAGAGACAGACGAGTCCAGGATTAGACAGCGTAATGTGCACCAGTGCTGGGAGGCAGGCAGGCAAGGCTTTCACAGACAGAGGCAGCCTTGGCGAACCGGAACCCCTGGGCTTTTTCCAGAAGCATGAACATTGTAGGAGTTGGATAAGAACTTCAGATAAGCCCAGCAGTTATCTTCATGATTTTGTTTACCCTACCACAGGGCTTGGAATGACCTCCAGGCTCACCTGGGACAGATGGAGGTCAGGCCCAAGGTGGGAGTAGTCAGGTCTCGGGCGTCCCTGGGATGCGTCCCTCCTTTTACTGCCTGACTTTCCGGTTTCCGTGTGGCAGCATTGTTTTCTTTTCCATCTAAAGAACTCCCTGTAGCTTTGCTTGTAGAACAGATCTGCTGCTGCTGAATTCTTTATTTTAAAAATGTGTCTATGGGACGGGCGCTGGCATAGCAGGTAAAGCCGTTGCCTGCAGTGCCAGCATCCCATATGGGCTCAGGTTCAAGTCCCGGCCGCTCCGCTTCCGATCCAGCTTTCTGCTATGGCCTGGGAAAACAGTGGAAGATAGTCCAAGTCTTTGGGCCTCTGCACCCATGTGGGAGACCTGGAAGAAGCTCCTGGCTCCTGACTTTGGATTGGCATAGCTCCGGCCGTTGCAGCCACTTGGGGAGTGAACCAGAGGATGGAAGACCTCTCTCTCCCTCCCTCCCTCTCTCTCTCTCTCCTTCTCTCTTTCTCTCTCTCTCTGCCTCTCCTTCTCTTTCTGTGTAGCTGTGACTATCAAATAAGTAAATAAATAAATCTTTTTAAAAAAAAGTGTGTCTATTGGGGGTGGTGTTAGTAAAATGGTGCCATCTCCCTAAGCCCAGCCTGGCTCTCTAGAAGTCAGGTGACCCAGGAGCCCAACCACAGTGTCAGCTCCACCCCACCCTAACGGGATGTGGAGACCTGGGCTCCCAGTGCAGGCTGCTGGTCTCTCTGTGCACGGGGAAGCAGCCTGTTGGGTTCCCCCATTCGACAATAAACCTTTTCCCTTACTCTGGTGTTTTGTGGCGGCCTTTCCTTCAGGCAGTGCTGTGGCGTAGCGGGTAAAGCTGTGGCCTGCAGCTCCAGCATCCCATATGGGTGCAAGTTCAAGTCCTGGCTGCTCCACTTCCAATTCCGCTCCCTGCTGATGCACCTGGAAAAGGAACAGAAGATGGCCCCTGCACCCACGTGAGAGACCCATATGAAGTTCCTGGCTCCTGGCTTTGGCCTGGTCTAGCCCTGGCCGTTGCAGCCATTTGGGGAGTGAAACAGTGGCTGGAAGATCTCTCTCTCTCTCTTTCCCTTTCTCTGTCTCTCTCTCTCTATGTGTCTGTAACTTTGCCTCAAATAAATAAAATAAGGTCTTAGGGCCAGCACCGTGGCTCACTTGGTTAATCCTCCGCCTGTGGCGCCAGCATCCCATATGGATGCTGGTTCTAGTCCCGGTTGCTCCTCTTCCAGTCCAGCTCTCTGCTGTGGCTTGGGAAGGCAGTGGAGGATGGCCCAAGTGCTTGAGTCCCTGCACCCACATGGGAGACCAGGAAGAAGCTCCTGGCTCCTGGCTTCAGATCGGCGCAGTGCCAGCCATAGTGGCCATTTGGGGGGTGAACCAATGGAAGGAAGACCTTTCTCTCTGTCTCTCTCTCACTGTCTGTAACTCTACCTGTCAAATAAATAAATAAAAAGAGAGGTATTCCATCCACTGGTTCACTCCCCAAATGGCTGCAACAGTCAGAGCTGAGCTGATCCAAAGCCAGCAGCCAAGAGCTTCCAGATCTCCCACGTGGGTTCAGGGGCCCAAACACTTGAGCCATCTTCCACTGCTTTCCCAGGCACATTAGCAGGCACCTGGATTCGAAGTGGAGCAGCTGGGACTTGAACTGGCGCCCCCAAGGGGTGCTAGCACCAGAGGATGGTTTAACCTACTGCACCATAGCACCGGTCCCAATAGATAAATAAATAAATATGTTTATTTATTTGAAAGGCAGAGAGAGAGAAAGAGGGGAAGGGAGAAAGGGAATCTTCCATCCACTGGTTTGCTAAGCATATGGCCACAACAGCTGGAGCTGGGCCAGGTCCAAACCAGGAGCCAGGAACTCCATCTGGGTGGCAGGGGCACAGTACCTGGGTCATCTTCTTCTTTCCCAGGCGCATTAGTAGGGGACTGGATTGGAAGTGGAGCAGCAGGGACTGAGGCACTGTGGTGTGGGATGCTATAGCCTTCTGAGTGGTGGCTTAGCCTACGGTGCCACAACGCCAGCTTCCGCTGAATTCTCCTAGCTTCCCCACACCGAGCATGGCTTCACTTCATCTTCACTCCTAAGCGAAGGTGTCTGCTCGATGCAGGATTCTCCGCTGGGAGGGTTTTGTTTTCTTTTTGGCCTTTCAAGCTGCTGTCCCCCCGTCCCCTGGCCTCTGGGGCCCGTGTTGAGAAATCTCACTTCCCTTTGCGGTACACTGGTTTTCTCTGACTTCTCTCGAGATCTTTTTTCCCATCTTGGATTTTCAGCAGCGTGATTATGGTGTGATTTTCTTTGAGTGTATCTGGTTTGGGGCTCACTGACCTTCTTGGATATGTAAATGTAGTTTTCCATCACCGTGATGTCTTTAGATGCTCGCTCTCTTCTCCAACCTGTTTTTTTCTTCTGCTCCTTCTGTGGCTTCAGGGACACCGTGTTTGACCTTTTGATGTTGTCACAGAAGTCCCCCGGGCTATGATCAGTTTCTCAAATCTTTTTTCCTCTCTGTCATTTGGAGCGTGTGATTTCTGTTGCTGTAACTTCAGGTTCACTGCTCCCTTCCTCCCTCCTCCCCAGTCCGTATTCAGCCCATCCAGTGAGTTTTTAGCTCAGATATTCTCCCGTCCATTAATCCAAATTTCCTTGTACCCAGAGAGCATCATTAGAATAGCTGCTGTACAGCCTCTCTTAATCCCCTCGCATGGGGACTGTCAGGGCAGCCATCTGTTGATTGTCTTTTCCCTGGAGGGTTGGTCGCTTTCCCTGGTTCTTTGTGTGCCTAGAGGTTACACTGTGTCCTGGGCGTTGTGAATATTATGCACGCAGACTCTGGGTCCTGTCAGAATCCTCTGTTAAATGTTTAGTTATTTCTTTAGTAGACCACGAACTGATTTGCTTGCTTATTTATTTGAAAGACGGAGACAGAGCTCCTCCATCTCCTGGTTCATTAGCCCAAACACCCACAACCCGCTGCGGCTGGGCTGGGCTGGGCTAACTGGAAGTCAGGGGCCCAGAACTCTGCTGGAGTGATGCCGTGTCACAGAGGGTGTGCATCAGCCGGAGGATGGACTTGGGAGAACCAGGACTCGAGCCCAGGCACTTGATAAAAGGACATGGGTGTGTTGGGGCCAGCACTGTGGCGCAGCAGGTTAAAGTCCCGGCCTGCAGCACCAACGTCTCATGTGGCTGCCGATTCAAGTCCTGGCTGCTTCACTTTCAATCCAGCTTCCTACTAATGTACCTGAGAAAGCATTAGGATGGCCCAAGTGCTTGGGACCCTGCACCCACCTGGGAGACCTGGAAAAAGCTCTTGTCTCCTAGCTTTAATCGGCTCAGCTCTGGCCATTGCAGCCATTTGGAGAGTGAACCAGCGAATGGAAGACCTCTCTCTGTCTCTCTCTCTACCTCTCTCTGTAACTCTGTCTTGCAAATAAATAAATAAATCATAAAAAAAAGGACATGGTTGTCTTAACCACTTTTTTTTTATTAGACAGGCAGAGTTAGACAGTGAGAGAGGGAGACAGAGATAAAGGTCTTCCTTCCATTGGTTCACCCCTGAAATGGCTGCTACGGCCGGCTTAACCACTTTTAACTGCTAGGCCAGAAACCCACCCCGTCATGTTTTTACATGTGAGAAGTTCTTTGTTCTTTCAATATTCCTTTTATTTAAAATGGCATTCTGTTCTTGTTTTGTGGATGCAACACCTCCTTTTATTTCTCTGAGGATCGTAAAGATAGCTTTTGTTTTGCTTCTTTTTTTTAAATAGCAATGTAGTTTCTATTTCTTTTTTTTTTTTTTTTTTTTTTTTTTTTTTTTTTGACAGGCAGAGTGGACAGTGAGAGAGAAAGACAGAGAGAAAGGTCTTCCTTTGCCATTGGTTCACCCTCCAATGGCCGCCGCGGCCAGCGCGTTGCGGCTGGCGCACTGCGCTGTTCCGATGGCAGGAGCCAGGAGCCAGGTGCTTTTCCTGGTCTCCCATGGGGTGCAGGGCCCAAGCACCTGGGCCATCCTCCACTGCACTCCCTGGCCACAGCAGAGGGCTGGCCTGGAAGAGGGGCAACCGGGACAGAATCCGGCGCCCCAACCGGGACTAGAACCCGGTGTGCCGGCGCTGCTAGGCGGAGGATTAGCCTAGTGAGCCATGGCGCCGGCCTATAGTTTCTATTTCTAAAAAAATTTTTAGGGCCAGCACCATGGCTCACTTGCTTAATCCTCCACCTCTAGTCCTGGTTGCTCTTCTTCCAGTCCAGCTCTCTGCTGTGGCCCGGGAGTGCAGTGGAGGATGGCCCAAGTGTTTGGGCCCTGCACCTGCATGGGAGACCAGGAGGAGGCACCTGGCTCCTGGCTTCGGATCAGCGCAGCACCGGCCATAGCAGCCATTTGGGGAGTGAACCAATGGGAGGAAGACCTTTCTCTCTGTCTCTCTCTCACTGTCTATAACTCTACCTGTCAAATAAAAAAATAAGTAAGTAAATAAATAAATAAAAAAGATCTAAGGAGTGTAACTGAGTATTGTCCTGGATGTGAGGCACACACAATAAGAACCTAAATATTAAATAAATAAATAAAAATTAAAAAATTACAAATTCATTTGATTTGAAAGAGAGATATCCTGTCTGCTGATTCATTCCCCAGATGCCCACAACAGCTGAGACTGGGCCAGGCTGAAGCCAGGAGCCTGGAATACAATCTGGGTCTCCCACACTGGGGGCAGGGACCCAAGTACCTGAGCCGTCCTCTGCTGCCTCCCAGGGTGCTCACTAGCAGGAGGCTGGATCCGAGGCAGCAGTGGCACTCACACAGGCACTCCTTTATGGTATGTGGGTGTCCCCAGTGGTGACTTGAGTGTGGCACCACACACCCGCCTTTGAAGATGGGTCACCGCCCGCAGTTGCTGTTGTATTCGCGTGTACAAATATGCATGCAGGCGTCAGTGGTTGTGGTCTCTCATGCTACAGATCTGCCTCAGATGACTGGGGATCCCTGACAGCTTCCTGCTGCTCGGGGACCCTGTCACTGTGGAATGGTCCAGTCAGACTGCTCCGTGGGCGTCCCCCAGTGTCAGTACTGTAAGTCATTCTTGGGTCAAAGACAAGTCTAGTCTCTGGCCTTGCCATCAGAGCACCTGATTTAGTTTTAGTTCTACGTTCCTTCACCTGATGCTTAGATTTTTGTTCTAGAGATAGACAGATGGAGCTTCCCTGCATTGACTCACTCCCCAGACACCCACAGCAGCCATTACTGGGTCAGGAGACTGAAGTTGGGAGCCAGGAACTCAATCCAGGTCTTGCATGTAGGTGGCAGGAACCCAGTTCCTGGAGCCGTCATCTCTGTATCCCAGCGTATGTGTTGGGTAGGAAGCTGCAATCCAGGGCAGAGGTGGGAATTGAACCTAGGTACTCTGATGTGGGATGCAGCATCTTAGTCAGTGTCTTAACCCCTAGGCCAACACCTGCCCCTCACACCTGTCTTCCAGCAAGACCATAAGCTTCTGACACAGAAGCCCTGTACCCACGCTGTCGCCCTGTACCCAGCCTCGAGCACGTAGGGTGTGCTCAACAATCATTTCAATAAATTAACGAGCTCTTTTGTCAGTATCCCATTGAATTCTTTTAATCTTGCTTATGTGTTGTTATGAGACATTTCAGACACATAAATAAGTGTGCGGGGTGTGTTGAACAGCCGTGTACCCAGTGCCCAGTGTCAGATACAAGCTCTGTCCTACCAGGGAATGACTCAGGTGACCTTTCACACCTCATTCTATTCTGGCTCCTCTGCACTGCCTTCTGCACTTAGGGTTCTTCTCACTGGTGCCAGCTCCTTCTGTCTCTCTCTCTCTGGCATGTTTTTACCTATTGCACAGACAGTATCCTGCCCTGTGCTTCAGTCTGAAATTGGAGGGGTGTTGTGGCCTGGGCTTGGTTGAGGTTGATGGAAGTTACATATGTAGCAATATTTCATTAATTTGGCTCCATGATCCCGTTGTGTAAACAAAGCAGCAACTGTGTTCTTTACCCTCCAAGTAACCATATAGATTGTAACTTTTTCTGTTACAAAGGGTGTTGCAACAAGCCTCCTTGAATTTGCCTCTCTGTGTGAGATTCTCCAGGATCCACGCCCAGGATGAGCTTGTGTGGGCGGGATGAGCAAGGGTAGTTGCCACTCAAACTTGCTGGACAAAGCCAGAGTGGTCTCCGAGTCGGCCAGTGGCTCCAGAGTAGGGCTCGGCATCTCACCAGCTGTGGATGAGCGTTCTTAGCCCTCATTTGTAAGACACTTGGTATTTTTCAGATTTCTATTTTTTTGAAATTGGACAGTTTTTGTTTTTTAAAACATAAAATTGACTTTCTCCATTGCCTCATTATTCCTTTCTTCTTTATTTCTGAGTAATGTTCCGTTGCATGGATGCGTCCCCTTCTGGCCACGCATTTACCCATCAGTGGGCGCTTGGGTTCTCCCACCTTGTTGGCTGTGGTGAACAGGGTCGATGTGACCATGACTGCATGAATCTACTGGAGTCCTGACTTTCTCTTCTTTTCTTTTTAAGTTTCATTCATTTTCTTGGGTCAGAGTTAGAGAGAGACAGACAGACACAGAGAGACAGAGAGAGATCTTCCATGCCTGGGTTCACTCCTCAGGTGGCCACAGTGTCTAGCACTGGGCCAGGCTGAAGCCAGGAGCCAGGCGCTTCATCTGGGCTTCCCATGTGGGTGGCAGGGGCCCAACTTTTGCTGCTTTTCTCAGACCACTAGCAGGGAGCTGGATTGAAAGTGGAGCAGATGGGACATGAACCGGCACCCGTAAGGGTTCTGGCATTGTGGCTTTACCTGCTACACCACAGCGCCGGCTCCTGGAGGCTCTACTTTCAATCTTGTTGAATTTTGCTTCACTCTTTCAGAGAACGAGCGGTGAGCGCCCAGGTCCTCGCTGTCCAGGAAGGTAAACCCCCTGCAGGCACCCTGCCACCCCACAGTGCTTTGTGTGCAGCGAGTACTCAGAAAACGGTGAGGCTCAGATTTCTGCCTTAGCCAGGGAGGCCCCGACATGGAATCTCCCCGGATGCCAGGCTCCTTCTAGCCATAGTTCCTCTATCAGCCCGAGGGTGTCCAGGGCTTGGTTCTTGCCTAATTCTGGCAAAGCAGTTGCCCGTTGAGACAGAAAGAGTTCTATCCATTGGAAGAGGGAGTCAGGGTGGAGCCCAGCTGCATACCAACCTTGAACCTTGGCCATGTGAATGTGAGAGCCAGGGTAGACAAGATCTGCTGGACAGCGGAGGGGCCGACTGTCCCAAGAACTGGTGTGGGAACGCTGCCCCTGCCCCGCCTCCCCGCTCGCTGAGTTGTTTCCCTGTTCTGAACGCTCCAGGAGAGGCGCCCGTTTCTTGTTCGGAATGTCCCTGGGACACGGGTGCTGGCTTCCTCCATCCAGAGACAGACACCGAGGCCCAGACAGGTGAGGGAACTGGCCGCAGTTGCCTGGCTTCCTCTTGTGGGGAGTACCCATCATGGGATGGGATTTGTTTTCATACTTGTGTCGTTGTGTACAAGCGGCCACAGATGCAGTCGCTTTGCATGACACAGCATTCCTGTCTTCTTGGGGGGTCCCACAGGCTGGAATCGAGGTGTCCCCTGGGCCCCAGGTTTCACTGAGCTCAGCTGGTTTTTGTTGTTTGTGGCTTGCTGGGTATTGGTGCCAACAGGAAGGCACCTGATGTGTCACCTTCTCTTAAAACCTCACCCTGGCCCATCCAGGATGGTCTTCCTTTTGGTCAGCTCAGAGCCAACTGCTGGGTGACCGCATGTGTCCGTCACGTCGCAGGCCTCACCTACACTCCAGGGAGGGAATTCTGCAGGGCACAGGAGACCTGGGGCCGCCGTACAGGTCTGCCCACCACAGAAACCACTGCAGGTTTCTTTTCACTGTGATGGAACAAGATGATCGGGGCTCAGAGGAGCGGGCAGCGGGGTAAGCAGCTGTTTGGGTTTGCCTGGGAATGTGGAACTTGCATACTAGATCCAGGACAGTCTGGAGAAACCGGGACAAGTCGGTTATGTGAGGAGCAGAAACTGTGGACCCAGAAGGGGCCGCCTCCTTACTCCCCAGCCGGCCACTGCAGCCAGTCCTGGGTGCTGCTCTGGGCTTTGCGGGACGGGGAGAGAATCAGAGGGGAGGAGAAGCCTGAGCAAAGTGGAGGAGGACAGCTGGAAGGACCCCAGGGGGAAAGGAGCCTGGATGCCATGCCTGAGGGAGCGGGGGTGGCGACGTTCGGGTGCGTGAAGACGGTACACACGCACCCTGCTTCGTTCATCCATCCTTTCATCCATTCGGTGAGTTTTAACCTTTTAATTTTTTTTTCACTGCATGCAGAAGCAATACCCACTTCTGTAGAGTTGCAAAAAAGAAAGGGAATTGAAATTCTCTGGGCTCCCACCTTGAGAAATCCAGACCTGTAGATTCTAGAGGTTACGTTATGTAATACCAAAATGAGGCCGACGCTGCAGCTCAGGTAAGTGAGGGCGGACCCCAGAGACACAGAGAATGGGCACAGAGCCCCTAGGTAGAGCCAGGTGGACAGCCCTGGCCTGGCTCTGCTGCCCCGGCTGGGTGGCCGGGGGCGCCCTCTTTCCCTCCCTGAGCCTCTGTGGCCTCCAGCTGAGCCCGCAGTGGTTCCCGGATGCTCGCTGGCAGCTCAGTGCTGTTTCAAGGCAAAACGAGGGGAATAGCTGTGAGCTGAGCGCTTGGCGGGGGGAGGGGGGATTTATCCCTGATTCGGCGACGCCGCGCTCCCCCTTTGGTGTGGAAGTCTCTCTTCCTCTGATGAAGTCAAGCTTGGTGTGATGGCAGCTTTCCAAACACCGTTGCTTGTCAAAGTAGAAAAAAGTAGCAACTTCGGGGGACTCTCCACGCTCAGCCGACTTGTTCTGAAGTGTGTGCACCACAGCCCAGAGCTAAGGGGTTCTTACTAAGAGACAGAGGGGCTGGTGCCACGGCTCACTAGGCTAATCCCCCACCTGCGGTGCTGGTACTCCGAGTTCTAGTCCCAGTTGGGGCGCTGGTTCTGTCCCGGCTGCTCCTCTTCCAGTCCAGCTCTCTGCTGTGGCCAGGGAGTGCAGTGGAGGATGGCTCAAGTGCTTGGGCCCTGCGCCTGCATGGGAGACCAGGAGGAGGCACTTGCCTCCTGGCTTCAGATCAGCACGGTGCCAGCCGTAGCGGCCATTTGGGGGGTGAACCAATGGAAGGAAGATCTTTCTCTCTGTCTCTCTCTCTCACTGTCCAACTCTGCCTGTCAAAAAATAAACAAATAAATCATACCAAGATGAGACATGGGTCCAGACGTGATGCAGTGTGACTTTTGTTAAAAAGCAGCCCTGCATTGTAGCATAACAGGCAAAGCTGGTGCCTGCAGCGCCTCAGTCCCATGAAGACACTGGTTTGAGACCTGGCTGCTCCACTTCTGATCCAGCTTCTTGCTAATGTGCCTGGGAAAGCAGTGGAGGGTGCCCCAAGTGCTTGGATCCCTGCACTCACAGGAGCTCCTGGCTCCTGGCTTTGTCCTGGCCCAGCCTTGGCCATTGCAGCCATTTGGGGAGTGAACCAGCAGATGGAAGATCTGTCTCTTTCTCTGTGTAACTCTGAATTTTAAATAAATAAATCTTTAAGAAAAAAAAGCAATGCATCATCTTTATAGTGCAAGGTTATAAATAATACAAAGAAAGACACCAAGAACAGGGACATTGAGATGGACACAGAAAGGCTGGCAGAGCTCAGAGCAGAGGTGGTGGGGAAGGCATATCCGGTGTGGCTGTGTGGACGCTCAGAGACTGGGCAGAGAGGCGCCCCTGCGGAGGGGGACAGCCTGGGCAAAGGCACGGGGGCAGGCTGTGCGAGCTCTACATGGGCAAGAGCCATGGGCAGGGCCCCAGTGCCCCCGGTGCCTGCCGTCTTTGTCTCCGATTCTACTCCCTGGCTGGGCACCAGCTCACGTTGGGTATCTATACATGCAGCAAGACAGACCCTGTGTCTAAGGCTCAGCCACCCACAGAGGGCCGGTGTCTGCCCTGGCTCCCTGGAAGATCACTCACTGGCACACAACTGAGTCGTGTACCCACCCTGGAAACAACCTCCATGGCCGTGACAACGAGATCTATGAGTTAGCATAGGCCCAGACCACATGCTCACCAAAAGACACCATTAAGAAAACAGGCAAACCATAGACTGGGAGAAACGGTCTGTACAACTCAGATTTGACGAAGGAACAGTGTCTGTTACATCTATATTTATGTATCTCCCAAACTGTGTAGGTAGATGACACAGAACCCAGCAAAATGGGCAAAAGAGATTTAGATGGCCATTCACAAAGGAAGAGAAATAATGGTCGACAAAGATAAGATATGCTCGGTATGATCACTCCACACCACCTGAGTGGCTAAAAGTAAAAAACCTGTTCACACGAAAGGTTGGCAAGGTTGTGGAGCAACTGGAATTAAAATATTGTCATGAGGATGTGAAGTGGTGCAACCATGGGAAAAGGGTGTGAAAGTTTCTTAAACTAAAAAACATACCCAGTCTATCATCTAACAGTCCTGTCCCTGCACAGTCACTCGGAAGAAATGAAAGCAGGCATCTGTAAAAGCAGGCTTACATTAAATTTCATAGCAGGCCATGTAACAGCCCGAAATCCCGAAATCGGAGGCAGCTCGGGGCAGCAAGTCAGCCAGCAGAGCGGGACTCGGCTGGAGAGAGGCAGGAAGGGACCCGGGGGTGATGGCAATATTCCATATGCAGGGGTTTGGGTTTGTATATTTTTAAAAATTTATTTGAAAGAGTTACAGAAGGGGAGAGATGAAAAAAGGTCTTGCACCCACTGGTTCACTCCCCGGATGGCCACGCTGAAGGTAAGCTTCCTCCAGGTCTCCCACATAGGAAGCAGGGGCCCAAGTACTTGAGCAATCCTCCGCTGCTTTTCCCAGCCACTTACGGGGGCTGGATCGTAAGTGGAGCAGCTGGGGCACGAACCAGTGGCCGTGTGAAATGCCAGCATCACAGGCAGCAGCTTTACACACTATGCCACAACACCTGCCCCTGCTATTTTATTTAATGTAATTTTTACAATAAAAGAAAAATGTAAACAAATATTTTAATCTAGCCAGTGGTACCTATGAAGTAGGAAGTGCACTGATGTCCAGAGTTTGCCTTGGAAGGCACCAAAAATTAGGTGTATTAATTATTTGATGAAGGGACAGATAGAGGGATAGACACGAGACAAAGTGGCATACATAGGTGGTGAGTTAATGGGTGCACATCATTAAATTCTTTCAACTTTCCTCTGTATTTGAAATGTTCATAATAATGTATTGGGAAGAAAAGATTCCATGATCCAGCTTCGAGGAAGAGAACTGAGCCACAGATCTCAAAGAGCCCAGAGATCCCAGAGCCATCCACCTTGAGAGAAGCCATGACTGTTACCAGAAGGAAAATGGGTGCCATGGAAGCACAGGAATCTCACCCACTCCTACTGGGGCCCCTGAACCGTCCTGGGGCACGGGGAGACGGCACAGGCCTGGGGAAGGAGGCTGTGTTTCAGTGGGCCATGCTCTCGCAGCACGCAGGACCAGGCAAGCTCCGCTCGGTGCACCCAGCTCCCTCGACCTCTCCTGCACAGTGGCCGTGGGACGGACACTGTGGCACAGCGTGTTGCAGCCTCCACTTGGGATGCTCCTGTCCCACATCCCGTATCAGAGTGCCTGGGGTTGGGTCTCACCTCCGCTTCCTGCCCAGCTGCCTGCTGATGAACACCCTTGGAGGCAGCAGATGGTGGCTTAAGCACTTGGATCCCTGACACCCAGGTGGGAGATCCATATGGAGTTTCTGATTCCGGGGTTCAGCCTGGCTCAGTTGTTGTGGGAATTTGGGAAGTGGACCAAGGGATGGATTGTTGATCTCTCTCTGTCCTTGTTTCTCTGCCTTTCCAATAAATTAAAATAAATAAACACTAAAAAACATTGACAGAGTTACCTTCTTTCCTGGTTGGTCCAGTATAAGATTATTTGGTTGCCTATGAAAACTGTTTCCATTCCTTCTGAATAGAGAGTAAAAAATAACTACGAGGGATTTTTGCATTAAACACTCACCCAGCCATCTATCCATCCATGCATCCATTCGTCTGCTCACCTATCCATGGATGCATCCAGCCCTCCACCTAGCCATCAGCCCATCCATGTATCCCTCCATGCATCCACCCGTCCACCCCTCCACCTACCCACCCGCTATCCATCCTAGGCTAGGGCTAGGGTATAGATTGCACCATAGATAAAACTGCACCATTTTCCTAACAGGAGGACCTGCTGAAGTTTCCAGAACCATGACTGCCCAAACGTGCTTGTGTGCTCCGCTACCTAGAGGTTATGAGGTTTCTAGGGATTGTAACATCTCCTGCTTCCTGGTCCCCACACTTAGGGATGTGGTGAAAATTGCGCGTGTGGCAGGGGTGGTGGAGGGTGGGTCAGGTTAAGACTGGAGTGCCTGGAGTGGGTGAGGAGCAGGCAGGCTCCCCTCTCCTGGGCGCGCAGGGGCCCTGGGCCTGCCTCCTGTCCATCTGACAGGACAGCTCTGCTCTGTGGCTTCCTGTTGTGCCTGGCTGGGCTCCGGCCCTGGAGGCCACAGACAGAAACAATGGGTGCTTCAGCAGAACAAGGCTGCCACAAAGCCCGGAGAAGATTCTGCCCCTATGGCAGCAGGAAGTAACCTGGCTGCATGGGCACCAAAATGTCACTTCCGTTTAAAGCCAGCAGCTGCGCTTGCCCCGAGGGTGGAAAACCCCCCAAAGCCTGCCCTGCCCCGATCCTCTGCTGGTGCACCTAGGTGACCTTTGACCCAGGGTTGAGACACAGGGACCTCGTAGTGCCCAGCATGGGTATTCTATGCCTTTCTGGTTTTTCTAGTTGATCGTCCTAGCTTCCAAAGAACTCTGAGTTCAAGAAAAGGGGGCCCTTGGCCGGCGCCACGGCTCACTAGGCTAATCCTCCGCCTGCGGCGCCGGCACCCCGCGTTCTAGTTCTGGTCAGGGCGCCGGTTCTGTCCTGGTTGCTCCTCTTCCTGTCCAGCTCTCTGGCCTGGGAGTGCAGTGGAGGATGGCCCAGGTCCTTGGGCCCTGCACCCGCATGGGAGACCAGGAGGAAGCACCTGGCTCTTGGCTTCGGATTGGCGCAGCGCGCCGGCCGGCGTTGCGGCCGTAGCGGCCACTTGGGGGGTGAACCAATGGAAAAAGGAAGACCTTTCTCTCTGTCTCTCTCTCTCACTGTCTAACTCTGCCTGTCAAAAAATAAAAAAAGAAAAAGGGCCCTGACCCCAGGCCAGCGCTGAGGACAGGCCCTGGGTCTCAGCCCCCTGTCTTTGTAATTTCCAAAAGCAGAAGTAAACAAGCCGCCCAGAGAGTCCCCCTTCCCGCTGGTGGGGCTCAGCAGTTATCTAGTCCAGATGGACAGGGAGACGTCTTCACGCATTAGAACCTGGGGCCGCACCAAAGGAAGGGGCGGGAGATTCAGACGGAGACCCCATTGTGGTTTGTTGGCAAAGATCAACCAGGTGAGCCACGGGCCGAGCACAGGTGAGGGTCCTGACGTTGAGCACCCTGGTGGGCTGACAAGAGCAGCCGGCCCTCCCCACCTGTGGGCTCCGCACCTGCGGGTTCAACCAACCGTGGATCAAAAGTATTTGAGTGGCGGGCACTGTGGTGCAGCAGGTTAAGCCGCCACCTGCAACAGCGGCATCCCATGTGAGTGCTGATAGGAGTCCCGGCTGCTCCACTTCTGATCCAGCTCCCTGCTAATGTGCCTGGGAAGGCAGTGGACGATGGTATTCCCTGGGCCCCTGCACTCACTTGGGCGACCCGGATGGAGTTCCAGGCTTCAGCCCAGCCCAGCCCTGGCTGTCGTGGCCACTTGGGGAGTGAATCAGTAGATGGAGGATCTCTCTCTCTCTCTCTCTCTCTTTCTCTCTTTCTCTGTAACTCTGCCTTTCAAACAAATAAATCTACAAATCTATGAAGTGTGTGGGAGGGTATGCATAGATTACAAATACTGCACCATTTAATGTGAGAGGCCTAGCAGCCACAGACTTGGGCATCCATAGCAAAGTCCTCTGACTGTAGCTTGTGGGTTGTGAGCATTTAGTCCTGAAGGTTGTCCAGTTTCCAGACCTGAGCAGCACCCCCCACCCCATCCCCCTTTCCTGTGTACTGACGTCGGTAAATCAATAGATGGATTCTTGCGTAAAAAGAGGACATGAATGATATGATCACTCCAGTGCCTACTTGTAAAAACAGATCAAAAGTGCCACACCCAGAAGTGCCACAGTTCACCTCAAAGCATGAAGACATATACATGCCAATGCATAGAAAAATGCCTGAGGCAGGTGTGGCCAAAATGATGACAGAACTGCGCTCTGGAGAGTGAGGGAGGGGGCACGCAGATTGGGGGGTGGGATGCGGAGCAGGCGTGAAGAGAGGACTTCAGTGCCTCGCATCTGGGTGCAAGTCCCGTCGTGGAGGGGTGATGAGACCAGCAGTGGGGGAGAGCCGGCAGAGGGCCCCTGGCCAGCGGCAGGTGGGGGGGATTTCAAACACGGCCACAAAGACCCACGAAGAAACAGGTTACACGTCCCTGTCCCTTGAATCTGGGTGGGCTTATGACTCCTTCAACCAATGCAGCGAAGCAGAAGTGACAGTGTGTGGCTGCTGCGTGATGTGAGGCCACAAAAGTCTACACAGGTGCCTGCCTTGTCCCCTGGGATTGTTAAATTAAAAAGTCAAGGAGTTCATTGCTTCAGATTAAACTCCTGCACTAGGACACAACAGGCTGAAATTCAAAACGGTGTTCCCTGGACTAACGATCTGCCTCAGGGGCTGGCGCTGTGGTGCAGTGGGCGCCTAACCACACCTGCAACCACAGTGCCCCATATCTGAGTGCCAGTTCAAGTCCCAGCTGCTCCAATTCCGATCCAGCTCCCTGCTAATGTGCCTGGGAAGGCAGTGGATGATGGCCCAAGACAGGGCTTGGCTCCTGGCTTCAGGCTGGCCCAGTCTTGGCTGTTGCAGCCACTTGGGGAGTGAACCAGAGGATGGAAGATCTCTCTCTCTCTCCCTCGCTCCCTCTCCTCTCTCTCTTGCTCTGCCTCTGAAATAAATAAATAAATAAATAAATAAATCTGAAAAGGCTCTGTATCACCAAACTGCTTACCTGAACTTCCAAGAGATCGGGATGGGATTGGCGAGATGACAATCTCATTTCCCAAGTCCTGTGTCCCGGGCCTGATGCTGAACTGCCCTCTGCCTCATCCTTGAATCTTTTTTTTTTTTTTCATAATCTGAAACCATCTGATGATGACCCATCAGCTGTTTTCTGTGGTTGTGTCCCACCCTTGCAAGGAAACTCAACTTGGAAAAGCCCAGTCTGTTGTCTGCAGCCTTTGTCTATAAAGTCAGCCTCCCCTACTCAGGCTATAGGGACAACTTACTCTTTATTTATTTATTTATTTTTAATTTGACAGGCAGAGTGGACAGTGAGAGAGAGACACAGAGAGAAAGGTCTTCCTTTTGCTGTTGGTTCACCCTCCAATGGCCGCCGCAGGAGCCAGGTACTTATCCTGGTCTCCCATGGGGTGCAGGGCCCAAGCACTTGGGCCATCCCCCACTGCACTCCCTGGCCACAGCAGAGAGCTGGCCTGGAAGAGGGGCAACCAGGACAGAATCCGGCACCCCGACCAGGACTAGAACCCGGTGTGCCGGCGCCGCAAGGCAGAGTGCCGGCGCCACAAGGCGGAGGATTAGCCTAGTGAGCCGCGGCGCCGGCCTAGGGACAACTGACTGTTACAGAGGGAAGTATTGTCCAGTTCTAGAATGGAAAACAAGAAAAAATCAAGATCGTCCAACTGAACTGCTGTAATGTCCCACAATGGACCCCCAGTGCCCACGTTAGAAGCCTGACTTCCCTGAGGCCGCCATGCAGCCAGGAAGCCCAAGCTACACACAGAGGCCGTGGGCAGGAGCGCCAGTCCCCACCCCAGCCGCGGAGGGCCTGGCTCAGCGCAGACACGGAGCATGGCTGCCTCCACGTGGCTCCGGTCCTCAGGCCCTGAGCACCGAGCATCCCCAGCTGGAGCCCAAACACTGCAGGCAGAGCCAAGCCTCCCACCACGTGCTCTGCCCGAGTCCCATCCACGCAATTCTGTTGGTGTTTAAAACACCTGGTGAGTGCCGCTGAGTTTTGGAGTGCTCTGTCTGGCAGCAACAGTAACTGGAATCGGGGGAGGCTAGGGCCATATCTTTTCTTGGGGGGTCCTCTGATTCCCGCTGTGGGGCACCCACTGGACTGTCCCACCCCCACCCCCCGCCTCTCACGGTTCAAATCCCTGCTGGGGCATGAATTCCAGGGCACCACTGGCCTGCTCCTCTGGTGTGGACAGGGAGAGGAGGGGCACCCAGGCCAGCCAAGGCTGTGGGTAATAACCTCCTTGTCCAACAAGAGGCCAAGCTGGGAGGCTGCCCAGGGGTGGGGTCAGGCTTTGAACCACCTCCACCTCCAGGGAGCGCAGGGACACACACAGGACAGGAGACTCCAGCCTCAGGCTTTGGTGGTTCTGTGACATCTGCAACCATGAGCAAGGACCAGCCTGCACCAACACATCCAGGGACCTCCCTCTTCCCCTCCAAGAGCAGTCAGCTGCTAATCCCATCCCTGGCCAAGGCCATGAACGCAGGAAACAGACCAAGGTCACCTTCCAGGATGTGCTCTGCATGCTAGCTCTCTGGTCTGTGCCCCCAGCCAGGCCGGGCCAGGAGCTGGGGGCTTCCATCCCTGGGTGGCCCCCAGTGTGTACCCGTGCACCTGCTGTAGCCACTTTTCAGCGGCAGGAAGAAGAGCAGGCACCCAATGTCGTTTCATGAATCAAGGAAGCCTGCTCGGAGGCAGTGCAGGCTACGCAGCCCCCGCCCCAGGGATCTCAGCGTTTCACAAACTGCAAAAGGCAAATGGGTTCGGTTCTGGGCTGTGCCCGAGACGGCCGCGGCTTTGTGAACAGAAGGCGCCTGCTTCTCCACGAGATGCCTCACTGACATCTTTGTGCCCTGCTGGCACTGGTTTCTATGCGAAAATGCAGATTTTTTAAAAAGATGAATTCCTGATTTTCACACATGGTATGTTGTTAAGAAAAGTTAGAAATAGCTGTTGCCAAACTCTGGTTTTCTGAAAGTAATACACAAGGGCTTCAAATCACCAGAATTTAGTTCATGATTTTTTTTTTTTTAATTCAAGAGGCAGAGAGGCACAGAGATGCACAGGGAGCACGCTCCCTCCGCTGGTTCATCCTCCCAAACGCCTTCGATAGCCAGCACTGAGCCAGGCCACAGCCGGCCAGCACTGAGCCAGGTCTCCCGCAGGGCTGGAAGGGGCCCAAGTACTTGAGCTGTCAACACTGCCTCCCAGGCTCCACATTAGCAGGAAACCAGAAACCGGAGCCAGAGTCAGGCGTCGAGGCCACACAGTCCAACAGGGGATTCAGACATCTTGACCAGTGTCTTAACTGCTGCTCCCAGCACCCGCCCCTGTCTCGGGTGTTTTGCGTCTTCAATGAGAGGAAAGAGCGATCAGTGGTTTTATTTTTCTGCGCTGTCTCTGTTACATCTCATCAACGTGGTGATGCACATTTTGCAAGATGAACGGGAGCCTCCTTTCTTTTCTCTGCCATGGAGGGTTCGGATCCTGGGATCCACTCCGTGAATGAATGAAATGGAGTAGACGCCAGTCATCAGGGCCTGGAGATGTTCCCGGGAGGGCAGCTCCTGGAGAAAATCATCTACTTCTGTTGCAGTTTAATGCGTTCCTTGGCTTTCCACTCCTTTTAAAGGCGAGTTTGGTAATTTCTTGGAAATTGCAAACCATCCATGTCAGCCAGGCTGGAATTTTTTTATTAGCTAATATCTGTCCCTGGACTCCCTTGCACGTCTCTGAAACCTGCTCCAGGGCAGATCTGTTGTTCTCCTGGCTTCTTCCTCTTGGGTTGGCTTTTTAAAAGTTGACTTTGTTCTTAGTTTTAAAAAACTGAAGTCATAGTAAAATACAGGGAACATGAATTTTACTGTGTCAACCGCGCTGAAACGCAGTTTGGTGACATCAAGTACACCCGCAGTGTTGGGCAACCATCAACACAGCCCATCTCTGGAACCTTCTCGTCATGTGAAACCGAAGCTCCGCCCCCACCCCATGCCAATTCCCCCAGCGCCAGGCAAGCACCCTCTACCACCTGTCCTTGCAAAGTGACAACAGTAGGGCCCTCCTGTGGGTGGAATCCTACGTATTTGCCCTTTTGGAACCGGCTTGTTTTACTGAGCCTAAGTGTCTTCAAGGGGCAGAAATGCTCTTGAGGGCTGTGAGTACTCCTGCCTTGTGTGGCAGGATCGTAGCCTATCCATCCCACCCACCCGAGGCTGAGGGTACACACACAGCCTTATAGAAGCTGACTTTGAAGCCACTGTCATGGAGAGGACACGTTGAGAACGCCATCCCCGGTTGCTTGCTGGAGAGAGAAGGCTGCAAAAAACACAGATTGGCAAAGATTTTATCATCCCGTCCATGGGTGAGAAAATGAGGCAGAGAAGAAGTCACAGAGCCCCGAAGTGGAAGAGTCAGGATTTGAACTCGGGGCTGCTGTGTGCGGCTCGGCTCCCCGGCCTTGCAGCCACGCTATCCATGCCTCGTTCAGGCAGATGGTGCAAGTCCCCCGTCCACGCTGGTGCCCCTGCAGCGGCAGGCCTGTGGGTGACTCACAGGCGCCCCGGAGCAGGCAGCTGAATCCCGTTCTGTCCATTGCAAATGAGAAGCAGATGTGACCGCAAATGTGCGGCCTTGGCGGCCGGTGCCAGGTGGAGCGGGGCCCTGACGAGCAGTCGCAGCAAATAAAACATAAGATTTAGGCGCGACTGGGAGGCAGACAAGCTGGAAACATTGTTCACAGAAGGCCCCCTACACTCGGCTCCAAGCAGCCAACTCAGTGTCCCCAGGCTCACACGCGGATTCACATTTAGGGCAATTTCCCTCCTGGCTGTGCAGCTCCGTGAGGGGCTGGGCGTGTAGGGGAGCCGCGTCCTAGCGGAACGACTAGGGCGCAGGGCACGGGGCTGGCGGGCTTGGCTTCCTGAGCTCTCCCCCTTGCTGCTAGCTGAGATTCGGTCTCAGAAGCAGCTCCTCAGCACTCAGGACCTGTGGGAAGGGTGGGTGGGCAGAGCCCTGAGCCCATGCATTGTTGAGCACCTACTGTATGTGCCTTAGCCTGCAGGCTGGGGGTGAGAGCGTTACAGGGAAAACGGTGAGGAAGAAAGGCGACCTCAGTGCCCGTCTCACGTAGAAGAAGAATTTCCACGCAGACAAGGCAGTGAGCAAAGTGAGGTTTATTTGAGTCAGAAACCTCCTGGTGCAGCGGCCGGGAGGGGGGCGCCAAGAGAGGAAGACCCGAGAAACTGCCGGGAGTGGAGGCTTAGGCACAGTTTGGGGACAACAGAGGGCAGGGACAGAATCCCTCAGAAGGCTGGGATTGTCATCCTGTCCAGCCTGCTCAGGATGAAAAAGAAGGCCATCAGAAAGGTGGGAAGGCGACTTCTAGGAACTCGGGGGGGTGGGGGGTGGGACTGGCTCTTCTGTCTTCTGGGGAGAAGCCTGCATCTTGCCCACTCTTAGAGACTCCCAGCACCCCAGATTCTGTCCTGGTTGCTCCTCTTCCAGTCCAGCTCTCTGCTGTGGCCCGGGAGGGCAGTGGAGGATGGCCCAGGTCCTTGGGCCCTGCACCCACATGGGAGACCAGGGAGAAGCACCTGGCTCCTGGCTTCGGATCGGCGCAGCGCGCCAGCCGCAACACGCCGGCCATAGCAGCCATTTAGGGGGTGAACCAAGGGAAAAAAGGAAGACCTTTCTCTCTGTCTCTGTCTCTTACTACCTAACTCTGCCTGTCAAAAAAAAAAAAAAAATAGAGAGACAGAGAGAGAGAGAGAGGGAGAGAGACTCTCCCTCTTCTCACTCCAGCTGGGACCTGACCTAGCCGCCTACTCGCCCATCTGTCACAGGAGCAGCAGAGCAGGAGCCTGAGGCTCAGAGAGGTTAAGGCACATGTCCAAAGTCACACAGCTCTGACCAGGGCTTCTGTGACACCCAGCACTGGGCAGAGCACTCTGGAGAGACCCAGTCTTCAGGGCTCACGAGAGCTCTCGGGGCAGGGTGTTCATCAGAATGGGCCAGACTTCCGTAACCACCCCTCCGCAGTAGGGGCTCATTTCCCACTCAGGCCGCAGTCCCCCGTGATGCGGGGCTGTCGCTGTCGAGTGGGGGTCTGCTCCACACGGTCACTCATGGGCTCAGGGCCCAGAGCATGAAGGTCCTACAGGAAGCTTAAGGAGCTGGGCCTGTAAGTGGTGACCTCACTTCCTCCTTGTATTCCATTGGCCAGAATGAAGTCCCATGGCCTGGCCCACCTGCAGGGGAGCCTGGGAGATGTAGTTCGGGTGTGTGCCCGCGAGGACAAGGGAGCCAGATGGACAGCGGCCAGGATTTGTGGCTGGTTGCAGCTACCAGTCTTCGAGTCTTGCAGCTGGGGGCACCGAGGCTTGGAGCGAGCAGGTGCTCAGCTGGGTGGGGTGGAGCTGCAGGTTCTCCCACCAGGCTGCCCTGTGTCCCTGGAAGTGAGTGGACATGGAGGACGTAGGCACGCCGTTCCCGCCGGGGCAGACCCATGCTTTGGGGCTGAGGGCTCTGGCCCCAGCTCCCAGGGTTTGCCTCTGCCTCTCACCAGCTGGGTGGCTTTGGGCAGGACAGACAACTGTGCTGCACCTCAGTTTCCCCTTCCATAAAGGGGGACAGTAACGACCTGGCAGACGGCCAGTGCTCATTCTTCTCGGCTCGATTTCCTGCCAGAAGCCAGGAACACGGTCGTGACCTGGCCCGCCTCGGGTGTGCAGAGGGACACCCAGTGCCCTGAGAGTCCAGTGCTCACTCAGCTCCTCGTCCTAGCTGTCAGCTCCTGGGCTCGGGTCTCTGCTCCCCCTCCCCTGCTCTCTCCCAGGCACAGCAGGGAGGACAGCAGGGTGCACAGGGGACTATCCAGCGGCTTTCATGGGAACCTCCTGGCTCAGACCCAGGAGGAAAGAGAGGAGAGGAAGCAGGGGCCCAGCCCGTGCTCGCGCACGAGGGTCCTTGTTCGGACCTCCACGCCTGAGTGGGCGAACTGTCACTCAGCTCCCTCATTTCAACAGAGCCTCCTCCAGGGCAGGGCGCAGCCGTCTGTGCCACCTTCCACCGCCCCAGCTCTCCCTGGGATCCTGAAGATACAGCTCCCACTCCCAGGGGCTCCCGGGGAAGATGGCCCAAGTGCTTGAGCGCCTGCTCCCATCGGGGAGACCTGGATGGAGCTCCTGGCTTCAGTCTGGCCCAGCCCTGGTCATGGTAGCCATCTGGGGAGTGAACCAGTGGATGGAATATCTTTCTATCTCTCCTCTCTACCTCTCAAATAAATAAATAATAAAATCTTAAAAATTTATTTATTTGAAAGGCAGAATTACAGAGAGGAAAGAGAGAGAGAGAGAGAGAGAGAGAGAGTTTCCATTCTGATTCACTTCCCAAATGGCTGCCATAGCCAGAGCTGAGCCAGTCTGAAGCCAGGAGCCTGGAATTTAATCCAGGTCTCCCAGGTGGGTGCAGGGGCCCAAGCCCTTGGGCCGTCTGCTGCTGCCTTCCCAGGCACATTAGCAGGGAGCTGCATTGGAAGGGAAGCAGCAGGGACTGGAATCGGCGCTCTGATATGGAAGGCTGGTGTGGCAGGCAGTGGCGTAACCCTCTGTGCCGTGACACCAGCCCTGAGAGTCAGCTCCTTCTGAGGTCATGTGGGAGACTAAGCCGCAGGCCTGGCTGCCCTGCTGCTGGCTGTGGCTGGCCACCGTTGATGCTCCTTGGCCCGTAGACCCGAGCCCTGCCTTCATCTGCACAGGATGCCCTTCTGTGTGTCTATCCACTTCCCCCTTTCTCTAGGGGCACCTGCTACATTGGGATTCACGCTCCTCCCTGCCCTACTGGGAGGTCACCTTAACGACCAACACCCGCAGTGACCAGGTCACATTCTGAGATCCTGGGCTTGGGACGCTGACAAGCTGATCTTGGCGGGGACAGAGCAACCCACCATGCCTGGCTTTGCCAGTGCAGCCCCCTGTGGCTGGCACTTGGTGCTGCACGCTGTCCATCAGGCAAGCATCTAGTTACTTCCGGAAGTCAGCTCCAGGGCTGCTCCCCGGCCAAGATGGGTCTTTCCCGTGTGTGCTGCTGTTCACACCACAGCCCAGACAGGGAATTAGCTTCTCACAGTGCAGGAGGACGACCATCGAGATCCAGGTGCGGACTTCCGTGCAGCGCCCTCACACGGCGGAAAGCAGAAGGGCACAAAGGGACGACAGACTCTGTCCAGCAGCCCCTGCACCAGGGCTCCTGATCCCACGGAGGAGGGAGGCGCTCTCTGGCCCCAGCACCTGGGCCAGACCAGCATATGGGAGCAGCGCCCAGCGCCCAGCGCCCAGCAGGAAAGGGGAGAAAGAGGTGGAGCCGTTTCTGTTGCTGTCACAAAACCCTGAGTTGGGGTGATTCACAAATCTGGCTTCCTGTAACCCGCAGTTCTGCAGGCTGGTGAGTCCCAGATGAAGGTGCTGGCGGGATAGAGCGAGCGTGTGAAGTCAGCTCTCTCTCCCTCCACAGAGCCACCAACACCGTGGGGTCACGGGGGGCCCCAGCCTCATGACTGCCTCCCACCCTCATGGGCTCCCAAAGGCCCCCCCCAGTGCCATTAGCATAGGAATCTGGGGGTTCATTTTCCAGCACGGGAGCTCCAGGGAACAGCACCCTGACCCTGGCAGACGGGGAGAGTGGAGAGAGTGGGGGGAGGGGCACAGCAGCGCCCGTGGAACCAGCCCGTGGCCCCCGAAGTCCTGATCTTCTCTTGCCCGCATGTTTCCCTGGTCCTTCTCCCAAGTTAATCACAAAGTCAGGTGCCTAAGACACCAGCTCATAAGTCATTTGTCCACCAGGCCAGCCTAAGTCAGTCTCAGCCGGTCGGAGGCTGACAGCTGGACCACGCCTGCCCTGAACGTGCTGTGGTGAGAGTGAGACTGGCTCCCACACCCAGGCAGCAGTTTGGGTTCCTGATGGGTGATGGGATGGGGGTGGGGGCTTGATCCAGTGGCTGGGTCTGACCCTGGGGACTTTGGGAGGTTGTTGGGGTGTCCAGTCTCCCCGGCCTTCAAAGGAGAGACCCCAGAGAGGGCAGGGGCAGAGCCAGCTCCCTGGGTCTCGGCTCCCGGCTTACCCTGGGGTCCCTCCTCTGCACCTGCCCTGCTCTTACCAGAGGCCAGACTGATGGAACCGCCGAGCCACAACCCCAAGTAAACCTTCCTCCCTGCGCTGCTCCCGCAAGATGGCACCCCGAACCAAAGTGGCACCCCACCGCAGCACCAAACACTGGAAACAGACGACCACGCAGCTGTAGAAGCCGCGGTCACGCAGGGCGCAACACGTGCCGGCCGCACTGTTCCCCACCTGCATCCCGCAGGGCACAACAGCCGGGCCCCACATTATTTCCCGCACGCATCCCACAGGGCACAGCACGCAGAGGCTGCACACCTCCTTCCGCGCCTGCACCCACGCAAGGTCCCGCCGCACCCCCCCTTCCCCCGCCCCGGCCAGAAGGGCGCCGTCAGCGTGTCCGCATTCCCGCTTCCCTTGCCTGACCCCAGGAAACTTTCCCCAGTTGGGGGCCCGTTGTGGGTGTCACCCCTGCCCTGTTGCTAGCTGGACGAAGCAGCTGAAGCCTTTCTTTTCCCCCAAAGACCGGAGGGCTGGGCGGGGGACCCCTGCCGGCTCCAGCACCCCCTCCCCAGCTAGAAGCTGCCTCTCACCAAGGACAGGGCCCGGGGTCCTGCAGTTGGCGGGCGGGGCGGGCAGGAGTGAGCGGTGGGTGTGGCACGGGCTCTGGGGGGCAGGGGTGTAGGGGTGTATATGTGGGTGTGGGGGTGCAAAATGGGGAGGGGGAGCCCCAGCCGTTCCCCGGAAGCCAAGGACGGCCCTTAAACACTCCCCCAGACACATGCATGCTGCAAATCTGGTTTTGGAATAGTAACAATAATGAGAAATAAAAAGAGTGAGCGGATGATGCGAGAGGGAGGGAAAGGGGCCCAGCCAGGCCCCTCCCCTGGGCAGCCGAGGGGGGACGGGCACAGGGAGAAATTGAAATTAGTTGTGACAGCTGAAATTCTGTGCTCTGTGGACGACATCTGACAGGGTACTTAAAAAAATAATAAGAAAAGGGAAAGTGGTTTGGGTCGCCCGGGGGAGGGGGCACGGGGGATTTCAAGTGACACAAGACGCATAATTCGAGCTTCTTAGGCTGCGAAAGCTCCTCTTACCTAAGGGGCCTGCTGCCTTTATTTTTATCCAAATGGCTCAATTACCGCAAAGCCCCACAGAGAAAATTATGGATGTTTGCCTCTATTTTTCTCCTCTTGTCTCGACAACTGTAGATATTTTGTTTTCCTCCTCGCTCGCTCTCGCTCTCTCTCTCTTTTTTTTTTTTTTTGGTAGTGGGGGGGGGTGAAGAGAGCAGGGGAGTGTTCAGAGGGGCCCAGGGGCCTGAAGCTCTGCAATTGCGCCCCAAAGCCTGCATCTCACACACCCCCACCCCGCAATCCGAGGCCGCACCCCACGGCTGGTGCCTCCCGTGTGTCCTTGCTGTGTCCCTCTCCTGCGCCTGCTGCCCTCTCCCCGCCGGCTCTCCGGGGCCTGCGGCGTCCAGCCCCAGCCCCGGCCCCAGCCCCAGCAGCTCCGGCAGCACCCGCGGCAGCCTCCCTGGGCCCCTCGGCCGCCCAGCGGGCACCCCTCCTCGCCGCTCCCCTCTCCCCTGCGCTATTTCCGAAGCCTGCGATAGACGCGGGGAGGCGCGGAGGTGCCCATTTTCCAACCTTCCCGTGGGGTCTCCGCTTGTCATTTTCCGAATTGGCGCGCCAGGGAGCCGGGCTGGCGGTGCTCCCACGCTCGCCCACTCTGCCAGGCGAGGGCCTCTGCCCTGGTGCCTGTCCTGGGCTCCAGGGGAGGCCTCCGGGGCGGGGGTGGGGGCTGGGGCTCTGGGGAATGGTGTCTGAGCACCAGGCCCTGGGAGCCTGCCTGCAGGGGTGTGTGGGGAGGGGACTCCACCCTCTCCCTCCCCTTCCCCCCACCTCACCATCCTGCCAGGCCATGCCCCTTCCTTGCTTAAAGTCCCCCTTGGTCCATTGGCCTGGGTCGGGGGTGGCTCCTCCCTGGCCCCAGGGCAGAAGGCACAGGACTCACTGCCCCCTCCGCCCCCATCCTGAATTCTCTCATCTCATAGCTCCTTTCTGCATGGGCCTTTTGTAGCTGTGGGTTCTTCGCCCAGCTCTCTCTCCCTCCCTCCCTCTCTCCCTCCCTCCCTCCCTCTCTCCCTCCCTCCCTCCCTCTCTCTTTCCTGTCTCTCTCCCTCTCTCTCTCCCTCCCTCCCTCTCTCTCTCCCTCCCTCCCTCTCTCTCTCCCTCCCTCCCTCTCTCTTTCCTGTCTCTCTCCCTCTCTCTCTCCCTCCCTCCCTCTCTCTCTCCCTCCCTCCCTCTCTCTCTCCCTCCCTCCCTCTCTCTCTCCCTCCCTCCCTCTCTCTTTCCTGTCTCTCTCCCTCTCTCTCTCCCTCCCTCCCTCTCTCTCTCCCTCCCTCCCTCTCTCTCTCCCTCCCTCCCTCTCTCTCTCCCTCCCTCCCTCTCTCTTTCCTGTCTCTCTCCCTACACCCCTAACTCTCCCTCGGCCTCCAGCATCACTGAGCATCACCTCCCCGAGGAGCCTTCCCAGTGGGACCAGGCTCTCCCGACACCCGCGCAGCCACCACGGAAGGGCCCTGCCCCTCCCCCCTCCCCAGGCCACGTGGAGAGTCAGCAGACAGAACTATCTCACTGTGGTCCACGTTCACGCCTTCCGTATCCATGGATCACCTCCACGGCTCCAACCAGCCACGGGTGGGCTACGTTGGGGAACAAATGGCGCCCGTACTGAACCCGTGAGGGCTGTTACATTTTTCATCCCCCTGTGCAGCCACCTGCCCCAGCCCGCCATGGCCGCCAGCCGAGCACAAGCACCAGGGTGGAGCAGGACCCTGGCCAGGCACGCGGCATCAGGGTTTGGCTTCAGAGCCGAAGTCCTGGGTACAAATTCCAGGCTCAGTGTTCTCTCCTGCGTGACCCTGGGCCACTGGTGGCGCCCCGCTGAGCCTCAGTTCCCTCCTGCAAATGGGGGCGGGGGGAGGACTTACTTAACTTCCACACCTTGTGATGGGCCTGGAACCAGCCACTCGGATTATCTATCCCCTTGCCTTCCATGGCCCCGAGGGACCCCTCTTTGCCCCCTCACCCACCGGGCACTCAGCAGCCGGGACACACACAGATGGTGTGTCTGCTCTTTTCCAGGTGTGCATGACCAGATGGGCCGCCTGCCCCTGGTGGCTGGCATGCCCACAGCACTCCCCACCCCCAACCCTGCAGGTGCCAGGCCACCCTGGGTGCTGTGATTGTACCCATCTGACAGATGGGGAACCCGAGGCTCAGAAGGCGTGAGTGACTGATAATGGGCGATGTTTCTTCTAAGTGCGCATCAGATGGGGCCACCCCTTCGCAGAATCCTAGGAGCTTCCAAACTGCTGAATGGGGCCCAGGGGGCCTACAGGGCCTGACCGTGTCTGCGTGCCCTTCTCCCCCCTCTGCTGTGCCCCTTCGGTCCCTTCCCTCTGGCTGGGTGCCTCCCTGCAGCCCTGACCCTTCCACTGCCTCCAGTCCCCTTTTTGCCTCCCAGCCTTAGCACAGGCTGTTCCTCCCACCCCCAGCAAGGCCTTCCCTGCCCCCCCCCCCCACCACGTGGGCAAGGCTCCCCCGCCTCCGAGCTGTGTGACACACCTGGCCGATCAATCACCTGTCTCCAAGCCTGTGGCTCCGCCAGGCCTGTGGCTGCTGCACTTTTTCAGAATTATCCTCGGCAGACGCAAGAGGAGCTGGACTCACACCTGCTCTGTGGGCCACACAGGCTGGGGCCTCCGCCCCCTCTTCTCACCCAGGCTCCACCGTGAGCAGCGGCCACGTGAACGCCGTGGACAGTCCACACGAGCCACGGAAACACCCAGCCCTGGCCACGGCAGGTATCTGGGAGTGAACCAACTGATGGGCGCCTGTCTGGCAGCCTTTTTGCCTTTCAAAGAAGAAAGATTAGACTAAAAGAAAAAGTGTTTGAATAGTGTTTTTCCCCTTAAAAAGACGGGTGTGAGTGACTTGGGCATGAGCAGTGAACGCCCACGCAGAGCGAATGTCCCAGGAGAGCACTGGGGTCACCCCCTTGCCGGGAGACTGCAGAGCTGGGAGGCAGGGAGGCCCCCACGCACACGCATCGGGCCACCTCCTGGCCGGGGCCAGAAGCGGGCGGGAGGGAGAGGGACGGACGGTTTCTCCAGCACAGCCCGGATGTAGGGCTCTAGATTGGCCTGCAGGGGTGGGGAGGCCGGGGTCTGGAACGGGGGGCGGTCTTGGGGGTCTGTGGGTCTCACTGAGCAGCTCCACAGTGGAGTTGGAAGATGCATGAAGGTGAGAGGCAGGCGGACCCAGCGCCCAGCTGCGTGGCCCACGGCCCCTGGACGCCGGCTCCCACCTTGCCCCCAGCGCCACCCGGCGCCTTCTGTTCCTGAGAAGGGGCTGCCCGCCGCAGTCCACCTGTGAGTGGTGCTCACAGCCTGCCGTGGGCCCTCGCTGGGCGTGCCTGCTCCCACCCCGGGAGGGTGCTGACTGCGGGTTCCTGAGCCAGGCCCAGGGGTGTGCCAAGTGTCTGACAAGTGACCTCGCGGCTTCCACCTGTGAAATGAGGGTTGCACAGGCTCCGTGAGAAGGCAGTGTCTGGCGCTGGAGCTGGTAATGGCTGCTATAGGCATTGTGGTCCTGTGTCTAACCTGGACGGCTCTGCCCTTGCTGGCCATGGCCCTGTGGGGTCAGCGCATGCGCCCTTCAGAGAATTGGCTGGGGGTAAAATTGTGCCTGGTTGTGGTCTCGCCACAGTTCAGGCCTGAGGCCAGGGCCAGAATCCTGACACCCAGAGAGGGGGAGATGGACGTGCAACTGCCCCCAGCGGCCCTGATGCTGGGTGGGGCCCAGGATCCCCAAGGCCATGAACACACTCTCTCCAGAGCTTGGGGCAGGGAGGGGCTGAGGGCGGGGTGCAGCTCGGGTTTTTGAAGGCTTAAACTCCTGGCCTCATGAGACCGGTCAGGCGGCTCCTGGAGTCCCCAGGCCTGCACAAGCAGTTTCAGACACGTTCGCTGCAGAAGCCTGCGAATGAAACCCTGTGCCGAAGACCGGCCAATGAGAGCATGGCGAGGGGCGGGGCCTCCGGCTGCCACCACCTTCCCCTGGCTTACCTGCGGCCGGCAGGTGCTCAGGGGCCTGGGAAGAGCAAAGCGCTCAGGCTCGATCAGACAGCAGACGGCACGGCTCGGTGAGGCCAGCCGATCTCCCCACTCTGCTCCCCTCCCAAGTCTATCCCGTGCACCCCTACCTCTCAGAGTGGCCCTCGGATCTCCTGCCCTGGCTGGCTCCTACCCGCAGCCGGCTCCCAGGCAACTTCCCGCCCCTCCACCCACAAACCTTTCTGCTTCTCTCCACTGGACCAACTCCTATGCAGCCTTCAAAACCTGGTTGAGCCTCATCTCCCCCAGGGAGCCTCCCCAGTCCCCCCAGTTGGCCTTGTACAACCAATTGCGGTCCCAGGAGGGTACAATCCCGTGTGGGAACTGGGGGCTCCGGCCTCAGCCTCAGCGACTCGCCTGCTCCGGCCCCGTGGGCCAGCCTGTCTGAACCCAAGGGCCTCATCTGCTACCTGGGGTTCGTAGCAACAGCATGCATGCTCCATGGTCGCCCCCAGGTGCCCAGGAGGTCCCTGGGGACTTGGATACAGAGAGAGAGAGAGAGAGAGAGAGAGAGAGAGAGAGAGAGAGAGACCAAGAGTCTGCCCATAAGTACCTGACAGCATCGGCCAGGGGAGGATGCCTAGACGCGGGGCGGAACCCAGTAGAACCCGGGTGGGAGGGGATGAGCCCAGGGGCCCGATCCTGTGACTTGGCCCCAAGCAGCTGCTCAGTGAATGTTGAACCAAAAGGACCTGGGATCGCAGAGGGAGGGTCGTTCCACAGCCAGAGCTGGGGGGCTGGGAGGAGCACCCAGTTCTCTCTCCTACAAGCTACTCAAGGCTGCTGCAAAACCATCGCTCTGTGGTTCCCTCCCCGTCCACATGTTTTTCATAATGAGTGTGTATGACTCGGAAAATCAGCAAAAGCAATTAAGCTGTTTTCAAGCGCCAAGATTTTCTTTTAAAATCGTGCACACAAAAGACAGTCAAAGTTTACCCAGAGAAAGGGCAAATGAAGGGGGCGGTAATTATGCGGGGAACCCAGGCAGAGCGAGGGACTCCGAGGCACGGTGCACCTGGGTGCTGAGCTTCCCAAGACACTCGGAGCGAACAGGGAGACCCGTGGGCAGGCTTTGCGGGACGGGCAGGAGGCGCTGGGGAAGTGGGGAGGTGCCGGCAGAGGCACCGGCTGCCCGAGCGCCACCACGTCTGAGCCATCACGGAGCATCGCGTCCCATGTCTGGAAGCGGCAAGTGGCAGGGGTGGGCTCCACTCCTGGGCCGCTGTGCCTGTGGCTGTGACAGTGGCCGGCGGCCTGACAGCTGAGAGTCGCTGTCCTCCCTAAATGGAGTCCTGATACAGTGCGCAGCGCTGACAGTGGAGCCCAGAGATAGCAGGGTGCGTCGGCGCCTGTGTGACAGAAGGGACAGGCCACCAGCAAACCTGTAATCCTCTGATTTCTTCCAGGCTGAAGCGCTTAACCCCTGCATCTCCGGGCTGGGCAGTGGTCATTGGCCTGGGGCCAGTGCACGAGGGGCCCTGAGGAACCAGAGCAGGAGCACCTGCTGTGTTCCCTGCTCCGTCCAGGGGATGCTGGACTGCTTCTGCCAGCAGCGGGGGCTGTGGGAACAGTGGAGGGGCAGGGAGGGAGAGTTCTCTGTGTCTGCTTTCAAACGCTGCCCTCCACCCCTTCCCCACCTGGAAGCTCTTTGACATAGAGGAATCTAGCCAGGTGCCTCCATGGCTGCCTGGTGTCCTAAAGGCACAGCCAAGCTCCTTACCTCGGCCAGCAGGGCAGGGGCCTTGTGACCCAGCCCTCACCACCTCTCCAGCTCTTGCCTCTAGGCTCCTGGCCACACTGGCTTTCTTTCAGGTCCTCCGATTGAGCCCTGCCCCAGGGCTTTTGCACAGGCCACCCCCAGCCACTCTGATCCCTGCCTCCATCCACTCTCTGGACCATCCTTGTTCTTACCCTCCAGGATCCAGCCTCACCCGCCCGGTTTCCAAGGCTGGGTCAGAGGCAGGAGAAGCCCAGTGCTCGCCGGCTCCCAGATCCACATGGGCACCACCATCTCAATTCTTGCAGCACCCCTGCCCCAGAGTGGCTACGACCTCATTTTCCCAACAACTAATGCTCAGAGAGAATGAGGCCACACAGGCCCAATGGCCAGTGGGCAACAGAGCCAGGATTTGAACTCAGCTCTCTCTGAAGCTCTGGTGAGGAAGCTGAGGCAGGCAGTGGCTCTCCAGGGTGCCGGAGGGAGTTATTGTGGGGGGTCGGGGGGAGAGGCTGCCTTCTGGGCCCCTACCTGGTGGGTGGAGTGGCCTCTTGTGTCCTGTGGGAGCAGAGGGGATCTAGTGGGGTGGGGGCAGCCATGGAGGGGCTTCTCCCAGGAGAGCAGCCGAGGGCCGACGGGCGCCCCCTCCCCATCCTGCCCTTGGCCCCACTGGCAGCTGCTCACCACAATTAGCCAACAAGTGGCTGTTTTGTGGAGTTACTGCTGATGTGTTTTAAGTGGCTTTCTAAGTGGGAAACGTTCGGGAGGACGGCAGGCAGACAAAGGGGAGCGAGCGAGTGCATTAGGTTTTATCGGTCTGTTTTGCACACGTCTGACATCACTCTCCAGCAAGCTCTGTTCGCCCCGGGAGAAGGATAAAGAGCCGGGAGGGGGACAGCGCGGGCAGGCAGGCAGGCACGCGCGCTCGCTCCGGCTTGCATGCATGCACGCAGAGTGCAGGTACAATGGCCACGACATCGGAGCAAACTGCCCAGCAGATGGGGCCTGCCCTGCTCCGAAGGCGAGGCCTGGCTGCAGGTGACACAGAAAGGCTAGAGTGGCGTCCATTGTGCGCTGAGAGGGCGGCGCGCCCGCCTCGGCCTAATGGCAGCCGCCACCAAGACAGATCCTCTTCTGGTCCAAGGACAAAAGTCACCCAGGATGGCAGGGGCAGGGGGAGGGGGACTCCGTCCCCAGGGCAGAGTCGTGGAGGAAAGTCACCTCCTCCAGCCTTGGCAAACAGCAGCAGCCAGGAGGTAGCCTGCTGTGGAGGGGGCGCGGGAAGGGATGTTGGGGGCCAGGGGTCCCGCGAGGGGCAGCCAGGCCGTGGGAACAAGAGGAAGATGGCGGCGTTCCTGCCTCTCCAGGCAATGCTGTGGTCAGGCCCCGTTCCCTCCAGGCCTCAGCTTCTGCCTCCATCTTGTGGCACCGAGGGTTCAGCCACCCCCTGAGACTCCAGCCTCCCATACTGGAGTGCAGGTTCCAGTCCCAGCTGCTCTGCCTCTGACCCAGCTCCCTGCTAACGTGCCTGGGAAAGCAGCAGGAAAAGGCCAGGTGCTTGGGCCCCTGCCACCACCACGGGGGACCTGGATGGAGTTCCAGGCTCCTGGCTTCAGCCTGGTTCAGGCTTAGCTGTTGCGGCCATTTGGGGAGTGAACCAGGAGGTGGAAGACCCCTCACCATGGTCTGTCACTCTGTCTTTCAAATAAATAAGTACTAACGGATTTGATTTAATCTGTTGCCCATTGGTCTGTCCTTGTACCCATCCATTCATCCATCCATCCACAATCACGCATGCATCCATCCACTGATCCACCCAGGTAGCCCCTCATTTGCTGTTCTCTTAGCAGGAAACGGTAGAGGCATTTTATTTGGCCGTGTGTCCAATTGCAAGGCGCTGGAGCTGCCTCCGCTCCTTCGTGCGTGGTGAGCCATCTCCCTGGCAACCCCATGCCCACCTTCAGTGACTGACGCCGTGTCTACTCTCGGAGTGTTTGCTGCACGCTCGCTCCTGGCTGGCACTTGTTCGGATTCGCCCGTCTCCATGGGATTTTCATGCTAAGTGATTGACTAAGGGTCTCAGGGCACCAGTTACGGGCCAGGCGTTCTGCTTGGCGCTGGGAATACAGAGGGATACAGACATTGCATGAAAAAGCCCTACGTGTGAGGAGAACACACGCCTGCAGCAGCCCCCAGAGTGCTGGAGGGTCTGGAGGCTCCTTGGGGTGGGCGTGCTGGGAGGAGGCAGGACGTGGGTTGAAGGTAGCCGGGATCACGGAGGCCGGAGGCGGGGCGGAACCTCAGGCAGGTTGGGGGGAGGAGGCAGCATTGAGGCTCTGGGGAGGAGGGGGAGGGAGGCCCGGGGGGGGGGGCAGGCAGGGCTACGGTGAGGTGGGGGGAGGCCACAGGAGCCCAGCCCAGGGCTGAGACCCGCAAGGGGCCCTGTGCTCTGCGGCCCAGTGGCAGGGATGAGAGAGGTGACAATGGCAGTGCTTGCTGGGGACCCTGTCTGGGCTGAGGACCCAGTGGACAGGGAGCTGGATGCTGTTGTTACCCACACTCACCACCCAGGCCTGTGCTGGCCTCTGTCCCGCTCTGCCCATCCCCAAAGACTCTGGCCCGGGGCTGCAGGACAGGAAGGTTACACCCGAGGGAACAGTGAGTGGGAGGAAGAGGCTGCCACAGGTGGCAGGCAGAGTGGGACTCACTGTAAGAAATGCCTGAGGGAGATGGGGCCCAGAACTCCATCTGGGTCTCCTACGTGGGTGTGGGGGCCCAAGGACTTGGGCCATCTTCCGCTGCTTTCCTAGGAGCATCAGTAGGGAGTGGGATTGGAAGTGGAACAGCCGGGACTTGAACCGGCGCCCATACGGAATGCTGGTGTCACAGGTGGTGGCTTAGCCCACTGTACCACACCACTGGCCCCCAGCTCAGGGTAATTGTAATCTGTGGAAAAGCTGCAGACAGGAAAGAGCCCTCCTCCATTCCATCACCTGGTTTCTCTTACAGCTAACAGCTCCAACACCTGTTTCACATTTGCCAGCACTAAGAAATTAGCACTGGGGCTGGCGTGGCACAGCAGGTTAAGCTGCCGCCTGCGAATCCAGCATCCCATGTAGGTGCTTGTTGAAGTCCTGGCTGCTCCACTTCCAATCCAGCTCCTTATTAATGTGGCTGGGAAGGCGGTGGAGGAAGGCCCAAGTGCTTGGTCCCCTGCTACCCATGTGGGAGTCCTGGATGGAGCTCCTGGCTCCAGGCTCCAGTCTGGTCCAGCCTGGGCCATTGTGGCCATTTGGGGGAGTAAATCAGTGGATGGAAGAACTCTCTCTCAACTCTTTCAAATGAATAAAATGAATCTTAAAAAAAGAAGAAGAAGAAAGAGATAAATTAGCCTTGCTCCTCTGTTACTAAATGACAGGCTTCGATCTGATTTCTCCAGGGTGTCCCTTGGATCCTGGAGTCCCAGCCAGCATCCTACTTGCTAGCAGCTCTATTTCAAAAACCAGAAATGGAGAGCAACCCAAATATCCCTCCACAAAGAGTGGGTAAGTAGATGGAGGTTCATTCATTCGTTTGATTCAATACAGTGCAGCAGTGGGGAGAACTGAGTGATTCAGACGCCAAGTGAGACCCGAGGTTGGATGAGAGGAACCAGACACAATGAACCAACACCCTAATATGTGCATTGCCACGTGGATAAGTGGACTACACATGGAGGCCTGAGTCATCACTACCGGGGCTGGTGCTGTGGCTCAGCAGGTAAAGCCGCTGCCCGCTGCACCAGCATCCCATATGGGCACTGGTTTGAGTCCCGGCTGCTCCACTTCTGATTCGGCTCCCTGCTAGTGAGCCTGAGAAAGCAGCAGAAGATGGCCCAAGTGCTTGGGCCTCTGCACCCGTGTGTGAGACCCGGAAGAAGCTCCTGGCTCCTGGCTTCAGCCTGGCCCAGCCCTGGCCATTGCGGACGTCTGGATAGAAGATCCCCCCACCCCTCCTGCCCCACCCCTCTCTGTGCCTTTTGAATAAATAAATACATAAATATTTTAACAAGGGAAGAAGAGTCGTGGCCCTCTGTGCCCACACTGATTCCAGCAGACAGACAATGAGAATGCGGAGGGCCTCTGGGAACAGGGCCAAGATGCCAAGGCGGTTGACTTTAAGTCCGTGGGAAGGGCGGGCTTGACTCAAGTGGAACCGCCACAGAGAGACCCTTGCTGGCTGCTGGGAGCAGTGAGCCTCTGCGGCAGGGCTGATGCAGAGGAGTGCGGGTGGCCCAGGAGCCACTGGCTGACAACAGGCCCCGGCCCCGCAAGTGCAGGGGCCACACGGCGCCGACAACCATGGAACCTCGCAGGGAGACCAGGGTCCAAGGAGGAACACAGTCCCGCGGGCATTGGGACTGCTGCCTGCTAAGACCCCACGCGTAGGGCCAGCCAAGCTGGGCCCAGATGTCTGTGCTGTTTCCAGCTGCTCAGCTGTGGGATTTGTTCTGCAGCCACAGTGACCAACACCCCAGGGGAGGGCACCAGGGCTCCCGGGAAGCTGGCCATGTTCCGTTTGGATTTGGGCGATGCTTGTGCAGGTGCATCCATAAGTTATATTGTAACGGCACTGCGGATCCAGGCAGCTTGCACCAAAATGGGCACATACTCCAGCGTGGACACGATGGCGCAGCAGCCCTGGTTTTCCATCTCAGCCTCCGTCCCTGCCTCTCCCTCCCCCTTCTCTTAAGTATCTAGGCACTCAGCCCCGCCAAGGTCTCCTCTAAGCACCAGGCACCCCTCTCCCCTTCCCTGCTACTTGTCACTCGCACCTAAGGGGCAGTTCAGTTTCCGCCTGGGGATCTGCCCAACCCTCCTGGCTCATCTGGAGCCCGCTCTGTGGTGCTGCACCGAGCGAGGACACCTCTGTGGGCAGCCCACGCCACCCGCCCACCTGAAGCCTCCAGCTGCACTTGTGTCCATCCCGCGAGGTGTCACGTCCTGCTCTGGTCACTTTCTGGACACAGGCCTGGTATCCCGTCCCTCCTTCCTCATGTCCTTGTTCATCCCCAGCTCTTCCAGGAAAGATCTTAATGTAGGAGCTGGCATGGTGGCATCACGGATAAAGCCGCCACCATGACGCTAGCATCCCTTATGGACGCCGGTTCCCATCCCGGCTGCTCCACTTCCTATCCAGCTCTCTGCTTATGGCCTGGGAAAGGAATGGAAGATGTCCCAAGTGTTGGGCCCCTGCACTCATGTGGGAGACCAGGATGAAGCTCCTGGCTCCTGGCTTCAGCCTGACCCAGCCTTGGCCATTGTGGCCATCTGGGGAGTGAACCAGTGCATGGAAGCACTCTCTCTCTCTCTCTCTCTCTGTAACTCTTTCAAATAAATAACTACATCTGAAAAAGATCTCGCGGCTGGCACTGTGGCACGGTAGGTTAATCCTCTGCCTTCAGTGCCGGCATCCCATATGGGTGCTGTTTTGAGCCCCGGCTGCTCCACTTCCAATCCAGCTCTCTGCTGTGGCCTGGGAAAGCAGTGGAAGATGGCCCAGGCTTTTGGGCCCCTGCACGCACATGGGAGACCCAGAAGAAGTTCCTGGCCCCTGGCTTCGGATCAGCACAGCTCTGGCCGTTGCTGCCACTTGGGGAGTGAACCAGCGGATGCAAGACCTTTCTCTCTGTCTCTCCCTCTCACTGTCTGTAACTTTACCTCTCAAATAAATAAATAAATCTTAAAAAAAAAAAAACTTAATGTAAGTGGCACACACACACGCACACGCACCCCTCCTCTGGGAGGACCCGGACCTCAGGGGTGCTCAGACCTGGACTGCATGGGAACCAGCGGGGCTCGCATGAAAACACAGATCAGGGCCAGCAGGTGAGGGAGGGGCTTGCATCCCCCACCCTCGTGAGCTCCCTGCTGGCCCTGTTGGTCCCAGGGCCATCCAGGAGTAGCGCACCTGTGGTGCTCCTGCTCTTCCTGCTGCCCTGGGCTGGACTGCAGGTTGCATGAGGACCCAGGAAGACGTGGATCCAGGGTGCTCCTGCCCTCGTTAACCCTCCTTAGACAAAGGCTGCTGTTCTTTCCGGAGAGCAGGGGTGGGGGGTCTGAGGACCGGGCAGCCTGGTACCTCTGCCTCTGCCCTCGGCAGGGCTGGGCGGGGACGCCATCTTGAAGGTCTGGTTTCTGCTGCACGTGATGCCCAAGGCAGGGCGCTCACCCCAGCAGCCCACAGAGCCCACAGTGCTCCTGCCCCTGGCTGTGAGAAAGACGAACGTGGCTTTCTTCTCTTCTCTCTTTTAAAGATGTGTTTTTACTTATTTGAAAGGCAGAGAGAGAGAGAGAATCTGTCATCTGCTGGTTAGCTCCCCAAGTGGCTGGTCCTGGTTGAAGCCAGGAGCCTGAAACTCCATTAGGTCTCCAGGTGGCAGAGGTCCAAGCACTTGGCCGTCCTCAGCTGCTTTCCCGGCTGCAATAGCACGGAGCTGGATTGGACACAGAGCGGCCGGGACTGGGACAAGCACTCTGATACGGGACGCCAGCTCTGCGAGTGGCAGTTTAACCCATTGCAGCACAGCGCTGGCCCCAAGCACGGGTCTCTGTGGTGCCACCGACATCCCAGATACGACTGCTCTGCAAGGCTGGCCACTGCCGCCTTTGCCCACAGCAGGCAGAAGAGCTGGGCAGGGGGCGCCCCCCACGCAGAAGCTGGAGCACTCACAGTGACCTGGAGGAGCCCACTCACTCCCAGGGGGCGGGCTCAGGCATGCCTGCTCCTGGCTGGTGCCGGGGACATCCCTGTGGAACTGTGGCTGAGCCCAGTCCCTGCCCAGTGGCTTTTGGGCTGGGACTCCCAGTGGGGAGGTAGTGTCCTGCTGCCCTGGCTGGCCCACGTGGGGCTGTTTCTCCCGACACCATCGATCCAGCTAAACCAGCGAGGTCCATGACGGCCGTGGAGGCCAGGGGCCAGGGGCCCAGCTGGTAAATCGCCCGGCGGCAGTGTTTGAAAGCCAGGCCCTGTGTCCAGCTCCTTGGGGCTGGGGAGAAGCCACTGAAGTTTGATACGGCCCTGGGGGCCGGCGGGGGCAAAGGGCTCCTGCCCAGGGAGGGACAAATAGATCGATGGGAAACTGTCGTGACCTCATGACCTCAGAGGTGGCTTCAGACCTCCTTCTTCGCACGCCCTGGTGAATCTGGGCTGGAGCTCCTTCCCTAGGGACAGCCGCGAAAGGGAGCCACGGAGGGGGATCCCAGAGGGGTGAGGACCTGGGGCCTGCCCTCCCCCGCCGCGGCCAGGCTGACCCGCGTGTGCCATCCGTGCCAGAGCAGACTGGAACAGTGGGGAGACTGGGCTGGGACTTGGCCCTGACCCTTCTCCCTGGGCCTCAGTCTCCCCATTTGCACAATGACTGGCACTGCCCAAGCGCGGGGGCGCCCTGGGGGCCCAGAAGGTGACGTGGGATCCAGGTCGGCCCTGCTGCACCAGCGCAGCCTCCTCACCCTCTCCCTCCTCCTGCAAGATGTCGGGCGCACAGGCCTGGGCTCCGCTTCTCCCGAGTGCCTCTTCGGCCCCTTCACGCTCACTTCTGCCCTTTATGTTTGATCATTAAAAAAAAAAAAAAAAAAAAAAAAAACAACGGTGTAGTTGTGGTGAGATTCGCAGGAAGACTTGTTTATTTGAAAGGCAGAGTTACAAAGATAGAGATAGAAAGAACTTCTACCTACTGGTTCACTTCCCAGATGGCCACAGCAGCCAGGGCTGGGCCAGGCCAGAGCCTGGGACCGGGAGCTCCATCCAGATCTCCCACGTGGGTGCAGGGGCCCACACACTCGAGCCATCTTCTGCTACTTTCCCAGCTGCATTAACAGGGAGCTGGATTGGAAGTGGAGCAGGCAGGACTCAAGCCGGCAGCCACATGGGATGCCAGCATTGCAGGTGGTGGCTTAATCCACTGCACCACCACGCTGGCCCCCAAGCTGGCCCCTCTGAAGTGTACAATTCAGCAATGGGAATAGACTCACTGTCCAGGAAACGCCAGTCGGCAGGCACCAACAGCGAGCTGGGGCCCTGCGGGTGGCAGGTGACGTCTGGGGTGCCCAGGCCCCATCCCCAGGATGCCCGGAGCTGTCACAGGACTTCGGGACACACCTGCTGGCACAGACAGGCAGACTCAGCTGGGCCAGGGGGCACGGTGTCCAGGGACCCGGCCTCTGGCCATCCTGAGTTGGAGCCCTGGCTCTGCCTCGCGGGAGCTGGGTGGCTTTGGGCAGGTGGCCCAATCTCTCTGGACTTCTCCGCTGTTGTGAAGTGGGCTGCTGTCATTGTCCCGGGCAATCAGAGCTAAACAGGGCTGGTCAAGGCCCAGCTGGGGGCCAACACCCCCATGTGCCCAGGAGCAGGGGCCCCCACCACCTTCAGCACCATACCCAGCAAAACGGGGCTCAGCTGCCCCCACCCGCCCAGTGCTCCCAGGAGCAGAGAAAGGGACGGGGAGCAGGCCCAGGAGACAGGGTTACAGGCGGTCTGAGTGCACCTGCCTCCTCCCACGCACGTTCGCTCTGGGGCTGCACTCAAGGCCTCCTTGTCACGGACCATGGCGGGGAGGCATGGGGATGGGGGCCTCGCGCAGTCCTCTTGTCCTCCTCGGGGCTCGGCTTTGACTGGCGGCTGCCCCAGGACCCCCCTTTGTCTATGGCTCTGGAGTCGGGGCGGTGGCTGCTGCCTGGCCCCTGGGCCAACCGGGGCCACCGGCTTCCCAGCACTGTGGCCTGGGACACAGATAAAGCCCCCTTTCAGGCGGTGGCAGAGGCCTGGGAGGGGCGCTGGGGTCTTCGGAACCACCAGACAAAGCCGCCTTGTTGGGAGGGTTTGGAGGGAAGGAACCCCTCTCCCTGGGCCGGCCGGCCCCTCAGCTGCCTGGGGGACAGGGAGCTCCAGGCACAGGAGCGCAGGCGGGGTGCGGTGGTGGGAGCAGGGCTGCTGGGTGCTGGCTGCTGCTGCCCTGGCTTTTCTCAGCCACACGAGGTACCCGCAGCTTCCTGGTGCTCGTGGAGGCGACGCAGGCCCGTTTCGCAGACCCGGATTCTGTCTCTTGAGAGCCTCTGTCCTCTGCGCACTCTGTTCCCACTGCCTGACCGCCCTTCCCTGCGCACCCACGTGGCCGCTGCCCTCCCTGGAGCACCCCTGATTCCCCACTTGTTGCCCCCCAGGACCCCCCACCCTGTTATCCCCTGTGGCACCCAGGGACCTTGTTGGCTTCCTGCCCCTCCAAGCACCTGCGAAGGCACTGTGGCAGCTGCAAAGGGAAAGTGAATGAGTGAACTCCCCCCAGCCCCCCAGGGGGAGTCGGGCCCCCGGAGCCACACAGTGAGGGGCAGAAGCGGCACCAGGGTCACACAGGGTCCATCTCAAGCTTTCCCAGAGCCTCTGATCCGTCTCCCTCAGCTGCCGAGGGTCGCCTCGGGCACCCTGAGAAAGGGCCCTGTATCCTGACTTGGTCTCATCGCACACGCACCCTGCTCTACCCAAGGCTGCCTCATAGAGCCGCGGCCCAGGGAGTCTTCCGGGGCGGGTGAGGCCTGGGGAGGAGCAGTGGAGATGAGCAGGGTCCCCAGGGAGCGGCCGCAGCCTGCGCTCGGGGACTGCTCCGGGGTTTAACAGCCGTGGTGCACACGGCCAGCTCCCAGCCTTGGGAGGAGTCAGCCAGGGGCCGGATAGGGAGGCCTCCGGCTTCATAGCTGCTCAGTGCCCTCCTAACCCAGTGGCTGCTGGGTCCCTGTGAACCCTGGGTAGGGGGAGTTGATGCCATAATGAGTCAGAGTTGGTGCCTGCCCCCACCCCAGCGTCAGGGGCAGGGGAGGAATGGTGATCATTAGTAATAATAGGACAAAATCACTCATCTTACCAGCTGTTCAGCCTGTTTTAAGCTCCTTATGTGTGTAACTTATTCTTCAGAATGACATTCTAAGATAAGTACTAAATGGGCCCATTTTACAGATGAGAAAGCTGAGACTCAGAGAGATAAAGCCATTGGTAGGCTTTGCACTGCCTGAGTTTTCACCAGGTAGGACCCCATAGCCTCTTGGCTCCCAGGTTACCTGTGGCAGTGCAGGGGTATCTCCCCCGAGAGGCTGGTAAGTGTGGGCTTGTGGGGAGGGAAGCTGCGCCTGCACGGCGAGTCCTTGGGAAGCTCACAGGTGCTCGGCCCACCCAGAGCCCAGAGACCACGGTGGACAGGTTCATCCACACTCTGCTCTGTGAGTGTCGTCGGCTTGCATCTCCCAAGCCCGTGGTTTTTAAATTTCAGGGGGCATCCGAATCGCCTAGGAAGCTGGGAAAACAGGCGGACTTCCGGGCCCCTGACTCAGAGAGACCCTCCCCCCTGCAGTGCCGGCACCGCTGCGCTGTTTCGGAGCTCACAGAGTGGGGGCAGCCGGCTACTCTGCCACGTGAGACGCCTGCATCCGACATAGGAGCCCCGGTTCCAGTCCCAGCTGCTCCGCTTCCCATCCAGCTCCCTGCCTGTGTGGGGGATGGTCTCTGCACCCACCTGGGAGACCCAGATGCAGTTCCTGGCTCCTGGCTTCAGCCTGGTCCTCCCTCCCTGAGCTGTTCTGGCCATTTGGAAAGTGAATCAGCAGATAGAAGATCTCTCTCGCTCTCTCTCTGTCTCTCAGATAAATATGTCTTTTGAAGAAAAGTCCCAGAGGGATCAGCGGCAAGTCCTTTTGTGATGGCCTGCTTGTGCTGGTGCGGAATTCCGACAAGTGTGGCAGAACCAGGTTTGCAGTTCCGCCCCTGGTGCTCCAGGTCTCCCCAGCAGGGACCCGCGGAGAAGAACAATGGAGGAGATTTTGCACCGTCACCAGCTGTGACCAGAACCTCTGAAGAGGAAAGCCACCTGCCTATGTTAGAGGTCATTCAGTTCAAGGTCTTCTTCATTTGACATTTGGGCAAACTGAGGCTCCGCAGGGTTAAGACGTCCACCTCGGGTCACACGCAAGGCTGTGGCGGAGTGGGTTCAGCAGATCCCGGGACACCCAGCTGTGCGGGCGGACAGGTGTGAGGGGCGATGCTGTCCTGCTCCAGAGGACTCCAGCAGGGAGCTGCAGGCAGAGCGTCATGGGAGGGGCCTTGTGTGCACGGCGCTGGGGGGTCCTGGTGCTGCGTGCACGGGGCCTGGCACGAAGCAGCTGCCCGGCCAATGCTCGCTGAAATGTGCATTGCACAGCAGGCGCAACTGTGGGCTACGGGACTCGCAGCTGGGGAGGCACCGTGGTCTGCAGGCCAGGACGAGGAAGACGGAGCAGGGGAGGCAGCCTGCTTCCTTCCTCCCCACCCTCACGCATGGAGACCTCAAGTTTAGTGATCCAAGGTCTGACGGGTGATGAAATGCAAGACGTTAGGGAGTGGTGGGGACTGTGGCCAAGGTTGAGGTCACTGGCGTTCTAATTCTTTCAGGAAGCTCTCAACCAGCAGCCAGTGCAGAAACCCTGATGCGGCCGGGGGCCAGGTTTGACCCAGGGCCACGGGTCTGCGGGCAGCATCGTGCGCGGGACTGGCTGGGAGTCTGAAGTCTTGTCCAGCAGAGGGGCGTGGCCTCCGTCTCCCCATCTGCTCTTGGGGGCACTGGGTCGGGGTCACCTCTCAGACTGTGTGCCGGGAGGATGAGGACCGACGCCAGCGTGCGCTGGGGCTGCTGTGGCTTTAAAAGTGCCTGGGACGCCCCGTGGCAGCAGTGACAGCAGCGGAGCCTGCCGGCGCGCGGGCCACCTGCGGAGTTGCGCACAGCTGGGAAGATTAGCCTCTTCCACTAGACAACACCCATTACCCTGCTCCGAGAGCCATCACTTCCGCTAGGAGAGCTGCAGATGAGATATCGATTGCGCTGACCCCAGGCCAGCCCTTTCCCCAGCCTGAGAGGTGTGCAGATCAGCTCTGTGCCGGCTGCCAGTCTGCAGCTCCCCGCTCTGGGTAGCCGAGGCCCGGTGGCCTCCTCCCCACTGCCGCAGCTTCAGAACCCACGTGGGCTGCCGGCGGCCCCAGCAGGTGGGCCGATCCGGGCTGGCTTCCCGGGCTCGCAGCAGGCTGGGGCCTGGCTCCGAGCCTGAATCCCAAGGGTGCTGATTCCAAGATGGGAGGTGTGTGTGTGTGGGGGGGGCGCATTTCAAGAGGGGTGGCCCCAAACGTGTGACAGGTGGGAAGGACAGGTTATGGGTGTGAGTGGAGCCTCAGGAAGTGGCATCTGGCTGTTTGTGGGGAGCGGGGACGGAGCCGTGGTCAGGGAGCCGGGCAGGTGGCCTGATCCCAGCACTGGGGTGACAGTGGCAGCTCAGGGCCAGGAGGTGGTGGTATCTCAGTGCCACCTTTGTCCTTTCTTTTTTTTTATTTTTTTTTATTTTTTTTTTATTTTTATTTTTTTGACAGGCAGAGTGGACAGTGAGAGAGAGAGACAGAGAGAAAGGTCTTCCTTTGCCGTTGGTTCACCCTCCAATGGCCGCCGCGGCCGGCGCGCTGCGGCCGGCGCACTGTGCTGATCCGATGGCAGGAGCCAGGAGCCAGGTGCTTTTCCTGGTCTCCCATGGGGTGCAGGGCCCAAGCACCTGGGCCATCCTCCACTGCACTCCCTGGCCACAGCAGAGGGCTGGCCTGGAAGAGGGGCAACCGGGACAGAATCCGGCGCCCCGACCGGGACTAGAACCCGGTGTGCCGGCGCCGCTAGGCGGAGGATTAGCCTAGTGAGCCGCGGCGCCGGCCCCACCTTTGTCCTTTCTAAAAGTTTATTTATTTATTTGAAAGGTAGAGCGGCAGAGAGCGAGAGAGGGAGAGACACACAAGAAAGAAATCTTCTATCTGCCGGCCTCTCTCCAAATAGCCACAACAGCCACAGCTGGGCCAGGCTGGAGCCAGAAGCCAGGAGCTCCAACACGGTCTCCCATGCGGGTGCGGGGGCCCAAACACTTGGGCCGTCCTCTGCTGCTTTCCCAGGTGCATAGCAGGGAGCTGGGTGGGAAGTGGAGCAGCCGGGACTCATTCGGGATGCGGGCGCTGCAGGCGGCACCCACTGTGTCACGACAGGGGCCCCTCTTTTTCTTTCTTTAGCCCTATGATTGCAGGGTCTCGCCATGGCGCCTGGGAGCCTCCTGGAGCCCCGGAAGTGCCCCAAATCTCCCTGGGGTAGAGGCTACGCAGGAAAGATGGATCCAGCTGTGTGCCTACAAATTGTGCCCTTCGCTCCACGCGTGTGCGCATGGACATGTGTGTCACGCACATTTGCAGGCGTGTGCTGTGTCTGCCTGCACGTGCCCGTGTATGATCTGTGCGTGCAAAGAGAGAGAGAGAGAGAGCTCTTTCATCTTCTTGTTCCCTCCCCAAATGCCTGCAAACGCCAGGGCTGAGCCAGGCCAAAGCCAGGAGCCAGGAACTCCGTCTGGACCCAAGTGCTTGGGCCATCTTCTACTGCCTTCCCAGACGCGGGAGCAGGGAGCTGGGGGGGAGCTGGGGACAAAGCACAGAGCAGCCGGGACTCGAACTTGGGATGCATCAGAAGCAGCGGCTTAGTCGCCTGCCCCTCGAAGGCCTGGGTTCTTCCAAGGAGGCAGGAGGGACTGGGAGGAGGAGTCTGGCGGGCGGCTTTGACCTCTTCTGCTCTCCCTAGGTGTTGAAGGGCAGAGTGAAGGTCACCGGGCTTTTCCAGTTTCTGGAGCCATGGTGGGGCAGGGCGGGAGGGGGCAGAGCATGTGACCCAGCATCCCACATCCGAGTGCTAGTCCCACCCCCACCCCCACCCCCACTTTTTTTTTTTTTCTGACAGGCAGAGTGGACAGTGAGAGAGAGAGAGAGAGAGAAAGGTCTTCCCTTGCCATTGGTTCACCCTCCAATGGCCGCCGTGGCCGGTGCACCGCGCTGATCCAATGGCAGGAGCCAGGTGCTTTTCCTGGTCTCCCATGGGGTGCAGGGCCCAAGCACTTGGGCCATCCTCCACTGCACTCCCTGGCCACAGCAGAGAGCTGGCCTGGAAGAGGGGCAACCGGGACAGAATCCGGCACTCCAACCGGGACTAGAACCCGGTGTGCCGGCGCCACAAGGCGGAGGATTAGCCTAGTGAGCCGCGGCGCCGGCCCCACCCCCACTTCTGATCCAGCTCCCTGCTAATGCACCTGGGAGACAGCAGGTGCGGGCCCAAGTACCTGGGCCCCTGCCACCCAAGTGGGAGACCCGGGTGGGGTTCCTGGCTCCTGGCTTTGGCCTGGCTCAGCCCTGGCTGTTGCGGGCATTTGGGAGAGTGAACCAGCGGATGAGAGATCTCTCTCCCCCTTCTTTCTCTGTTGCTCTGCCTTTCTTTAAGAGATTTATTGTTATTCATTTGAAAGTCAGGGTTACAGACAGAGGGGGAGAAACAGAGAGAGAGGTCTTCCATCCACCAGGGGCGGTGCAGCAGTGCTTGTCAAGAGGGGGTGGACCTGTAAGAGGCGGGGCTGCCCTCCCTTGTGGGGCATCAGTGCTGCTGGGTGGGGCAGGACTGGGCGCTTACCCAAGGCCACGCCTCCAGCCCCCCACTCCTGCTTCTGCTCTCTCCCCCTCTTCTCTCTCCCCCTCTTCTCTCCCTCTCTTCTTTCTCCCCCCCCCCCCGCTACTTGATGCCACCTGCCACACTGTGAGGCAGCCAGGGCACCCGGCCGACGGGGCCCCTGCAACCACCTGTCTTTTGCCCACTGCCCAGCCTCAGTGCCCAGCCTCAGCAAGGCAAAGCGGACTGAGACGGGAGCCCAGGTCCCACACACAGGTCCCGAGCTCCTTTTTTTTTTTTTTTTGGACAGGCAGAGTGGACAGTGAGAGAGACAGAGAGAAAGGTCTTCCTTTGCCGTTGGTTCATCCTCCAATGGCCGCTGCGGCCGGTGCACTGTGGCCAGTGCACCGCGCTGATCCGATGGCAGGAGCCAAGTGCTTCTCCTGGTCTCCCATGGGGTGCAGGGCCCAAGCACTTGGGCCATCCTCCACTGCACTCCCTGGCCACAGCAGAGAGCTGGCCTGGAAGAGGGGTAACCGGGACAGAATCCGGCGCCCTGACTGGGACTAGAACCCGGTGTGCCGGCGCCACAAGGCGGAGGATTAGCCTAGTGAGCCGCGGCGCCGGCCCGAGCTCCTTCTGCCCTGGCTTCCTTCCTGGCTGGGTGGGGGGCGCCTCTGCCCCCCGCTGTGTTCTTGGTGGGAGGAGGGGCTCAGGCTCCAGCAAGGGTGGCCCCTGACGCTGTCCCACCAGACCACAGCACTCTGGGGGTCAGCCCGGCCCCTCTCTTCCTAACAGTTGGCGACTGAACGCTCTTATTCCTCCCCCCATATTTCCATCTGACTCTTCCCCTCCCAGAGCGGCACTCGAATGCCTGTGATTGCAATGAGAAGTCGTACCCACCACCTCGCCCTGTGACACCCACGGGCGCCTAATTGCCGCAAATGTTGTCTCATTTTCACGGAAATAAAGTTCCTCCTAATGACAATGATTAGTGCATAATCAGTCAGAGCTGTTGCCGATGAGATAAAGGATATTAACCAGCAAAGGTAAACTCCGTGGCAAATGAGTCTCCCCGGGGGCGTGGCTGAGGCCGGCCCCTGCCATGGTTGCAGCTTCAGGGGTCAGCACCCCACCCCAGAGGAGTCTGGACTTCCCACTGCTTCCAGTGCCGGCGGGGGGGGGGTACTGGGGCGCTCGCCGCAGCTCCTGTGGGACCACCGGGGAGAATGCACAGAGGCCTGAACCGGGAGATGCACCCAGCCGGAGCTGGCCCGGTGTCCCGGGGAGCAGCTTCCCTGCCCCTCCCCCAGCCCCCTCGCCCCAGAGCTCAAGCCTTGTCCTGGACTTCACCCAGTTCTGTGTCTGTTACTGCCCCCCAGTTCAGTTCAATAGCCGTCCAGATGTTTTGGTTCCCTCACCTGCCCCAGACACGACCCAGCACCACCACCCCGGGCCAGGCCACCATGGCCCCCCAGCTGTCTCCCCGTCTCCTCTCTTGTCCCCTGACACCCTTGGCACACAGGGGTCTTTTCAAAAACACAAACCAGATCTTATCTTTATCTCTTGCAACCCACCTGTAGTTCGTTGATTGCCGTCCCAAACCTGGCCAAGCTGACCGGTGCCTCCCCTTTGGACACACCAACCTTGTGTTGGCTGCTCAGGGAGGCCCTGGCACTTCTGCCCCAGGACCTTTGCACGAGCTATCTGTCCTGACAGCTCACACAAGGCACTCCTGGGCCTTTCTGGCTGCAGCACAGGTGCTCCTGCAGCTCCCCTCCCCCGCCCGGCCCCACTGAAACACCAGCTCCAGGAGGCAGGGAGCTGACCCAGTGGTTCCCAGCTGTGCCCCCAACATGGGACAGAGTCTGTACCACCCCCCCAGGCAGCAGAGGTGTATCTGGAGGGAAGAGGGGGAAGGGGAGAGGCAGGAGGAGGGGGGGGAGGGGCCCAGTGACAGCCCCCAGCACCTGGGAGCCCCCGTTTAGGCGTTGCTGCCCTGCTGTGGGGCCAGGAGCTCCCAGCTTCCTCCCATCCCCGACAGCCTGGGGCCCGGCATTTTCACTCCTTGGTAAGCATTGGTTTTAATTTGTCCCTCCCCCCAAAGCTGACCCTGAGACAGAACCTGGCATGGACAGTGCTCTGGGGACAGGGTCCAGGGAGCCCAGGCAGGGACAACGAGGCAGGAAGGGGGCAAAGCCAAGTGGCGCGACCCACCGGTCAGCTCAGGCCTAGGACGGGGCTTTTCACGAGGCCCCGTGCGTGGTCGCACCGTGAGCGCAGGCAGCCTGGTGCTGCCCAGCCCCTCGCCAACTCCCTGCTCCCCAGGAGGGGCCCGGGCAGGTGCTGGGAGCCGGGACTTTCGGGGCCTCCTCCTTGATGGGACCAATTCCCTCCTACTTCTTCTCCCTGTGGGTGCAGGGGCCCACAGCTCCAAGCACCTGGGCCATCTTCCGCTTTCCCAGGGGTGTTAGCCATCACGGGCGACGCCAGCTTCCCACATCTGAGCGCCCGTTTGGGTCCTGGCTGCTCCACTTCTGATTCAACTCCCCGCTCATGCTCCTGGGAAAGCAGTAGAATATGGCCCAAGTGCTCAGGCCCCTGCACCTGCGTGGGAGACCCGGAAGAAGCTCCTGGCTCCTGGCTTCAGCCTGACCCAGCCCCAGCTGTCATGGCCGTTTGGGGAGTGACCCAGCGGACGGAAGACCTCTGTCTCTCTCTGTCTCTCTCCTTTTGAAATAAATCTTAGCCTGCGGGCAGGGGGTCTGGGTTCTCCTGAGGTTGGGAGCGACCCTGAGAGAAGGCAGAGTCCCCACTGAGGAGCTGAGCCCTGCAGTGGGGTTGAGAGCCGGGAGGCCGGGTGGTCCCTGGGGCAGCAGGGCTGGCGGAGGACCTGCGGCCACACTGTGTGTCCAGGAACAGGAAGAGCTGAGCTCTGACATCTCGTTGTCCCAGCGACCACGCTCCAGACCCTGGAGGTGGCCTTCCCCCCCTCCCCCGCCCCGCCACACTCCTTGGAGCTGGGGTCAGAGCCGGAGCAGGCGGTGTCCATGGTGGGGCAGGGCTTAGGCAGAGTGGCAGGAGGGGCGAGGACGGAGGGAAGGCAGGTCCTGGGCTGTGGCGTGAGGACTGGCCTGGAGCAGCTCTGAAGTCTTTAGGGGTCCCTCCAGGGGCTCCCAGGCAGGGACAAGCCCGCGGTGGGAGGGAAGTAGGTGTCCCTGAACTAACAAAGACCGGATGGCTAGTTACCCGTTCTGCAAATACGGACTGAGCACCTCTGATGGGCGGGGCACACAGCTGTGAGCAAGACAGACACAGCCCCTCCTCCCGCGGGGCGCCCTCTAGGGGGAGGGGCGCCCACAATCCCCAGCAGGCAATAGAAGGTGACTAGCCACAGACAGGACGTGCGACATGGACTGCCAGGGTGCTGGGTGCTCCGCTGGAGAAAGAGGCGGGCCGGGAGCATCGCAAGTGCCAGCTGGGGCTGCAGTGGGTGAGCCTGTGGCTGTTTGGAGGAGGCGCCCCCGGCCCGGCTGCACAGAAGGCAGTGGACTGGATCCGAGACAGGGAATGGGAAGGCGGCTGGGGTCAGGCCACGGTAAGTGCGTTAATTACCCGTTACAGCCCCCCAACGTAGTGCGCTGGAGCCAAACTTCATTCTTTCTCTTGAGTCCGTCAGGGCGGCCCTGCGCGGGGGCCGGTTGGTGCCGGCTGTCCGGGGGCCGGGTGGTGCTGGCTGTCCCTGGGGCTTTGGAGCCTAAGCTGAGTGAGGCAGGAGCCGGGGTGGGGGGTGTTGCTTCAGCAAGGGTGAGACGCTCTGTGACATGGGTGAGACGCGCCGGGCCAGTTGGATCACATTACGGCTGTACTGGACAACGTATACCTCCGCTCCACAATTATGCTCCTGCTGTAAGCAACAGGAGACTGCACAAAACACAGGCGACAGCGGATGCCTGGGAGCAGCGCTCAGACACAGCAAGCCCCGCCCTGGGCAGCTTCGCCCCCCCCATCCCCCAACTCCCCCAGCCCCCTCGTCCCTGGGCGAAGCAGTACCCGGGGCCCCGCAGAGCAAAGGAGACAGAGATGGGGCCAGGGAGGCCGAGGCAGCTGGAACTGGAGAAAGAATTCCGGCCATCTTTTTTTTTTTTTTTTTTTTAAAGATTTATTTGTTTATTTGAAAAGCAGAGTGACAGAGAGGGAGAGAGACAGACAGGCACATAGAGAGACAGACCAAGGTCTTTCATCCACTGGGTCACTCCCCAGATGGCCGCAATGCCCAGGGCTGGGCCAGGCCGAAGCCAGGAGCCAGGAGCTCCTTCTGGGCCTCCCACATGGTGCAGGGGCCCAAGCACTTGGGCCATCTTCCCCTGCTTTCCCAGGGAGCTGGATGGGAAGTGGAGCAGCCGGGACTCGAACCGCTACTGTGACGTGACGTGAGCATCTTCGTACGCGTCCGGCTGAGGCTCTGGGGGCGCGATCTGGTCCTGCACAGAGAGGACGTCCTGGGGGCCAACACGGACAGATCCCAAGGACAGGAAATGCCTGGGAGCCCCTGCAAGGCTGGGGACCTTGTGTTTGCCACCCAGAGAGGGGAGACCTGGCTTAGCACAGCCAGCATCGAGATAACGCCCAGCTGATCACAGCCGAGACGCGGAGTGACAGTCCATCTAGAATAAAGACAGCACGGCCCTAAGGAGTTAAAAATAAATCTCAAGGGGGCAGCACTGTGGTGTACTGGGCTAAGCCTCTGGCTGCGGCGCCCATAGGGGCACCTGTTTGTGTCCTGGCTGCTCCACTTCCGATCCAGCTCCCTGCTAATGAGCCTGGGAAAGCAGTGGAAGATGACCCAAGTGCTTGGGCCCCTGCACTCGCGTGGGAGACCCAGAGGAAGCTCCTGGCTTCAGATCAGCACAGCTCCAGCCATTGTGGCCATTTGGGGAGTGAACCAGCAGATAAAAGATTTTCTTTCTCTCTCTCTCTCTCTCTCTCTCGCTGTAACTCTGCCTCTCAAATAAATAAATAAATCTTAAAAAAAAAATCTCAGAAAGACTGAACTAATATATAAGTGACTGAACTGCCTCCCAAGAGAAGGCTGAGGGCTGGCGCTGTGGCACAGTGGGCTAAGCCACCACCTGCAGCTCCGGCAACCGTTATGGGCGCCAGTTTAAGTCCTGCTGCTCCACTTCCAACCCAGGGAGACCCAGACAGAGCTTCTGGCTCCTGGCTTCAGCCTGGCCCAGCTCTGGCCATTGTGGCCGGTTGGGGCGTGAACCAGCGGATGGAAAACCTCTCTCTCGGCCGGCGCCGCGGCTCACTAGGCTAATCCTCCGCCTTGTGGCGCCGGCACACCGGGTTCTAGTCCCGGTCGGGGCGCCGGATTCTGTCCCGGTTGCCCCTCTTCCAGGCCAGCTCTCTGCTGTGGCCAGGGAGTGCAGTGGAGGATGGCCCAAGTGGTTGGGCCCTGCACCCCATGGGAGACCAGGAAAAGCACCTGGCTCCTGGCTCCTGCCATCGGATCAGCGCGGTGCGCCGGTCGCATCGCGCTGGCCGCGGCGGCCATTGGAGGGTGAACCAACGGCAAAGGAAGACCTTTCTCTCTGTCTCTCTCTCTCTCACTGTCCACTCTGCCTGTCAAAAAAAAAAAAAAAGAAAAAAGAAAACCTCTCTCTCTCTCTCTATATATATATATATCTCTCTCTGTAACTCTGACTTTCAAATAAAGCAAATACATTTTTTAAGGAAATAAAGCTCAGACCGAGAACAGACCACACGAGAGAGGAGGAGGAAGGATGAAGGACTGAGCCTCTGACTCCCAGGACAGTGCAAGGGGCCTGTGGCACTGTGGAATTCAGGTGCCAGCAACGGGGAGGGGAGTCAGAGACCATTCTGCCAGAAAATGTTCCAAATCCAATAAAAACCCACAGTCCCAACTCCACAAACCATGAACAGAGTAGTCGGGAGAAGACGACGCCCGGAGTGAGCGCACCTGACGGCTGGGTCGGCGGCAGCGCGAGGGAGGCTCGGGCGGGTGCTGGCCTGGAGGTTAAAGTGCGGTGCCCGCTCCCCACATCAGAGCGCCTGGGCGTGGCTGTGGGCGCCAGCTGCTGGCTCCAGCTTCCTTCCAAGGCAGACCCTAGATGCGGCCATGATGCAGCGCCTGCCACCCACACCACGGGCCTGGACGGGGTCCTGGATTATGGCTTTGTCCTGGTCCAGCCCTGGCTGCTGTGGCCATCTGGGGAATAAACCAGTGGTTGACAGCTCTCTCTGTCTGTCTCTTTGTCTCCCTGTCTCTCAAATGAGAGAGAGAGAGAGAGAGAGAGAGAGAGAGAGTCTTCCATCCACTGGTTCACTCCCCAGTTGGCCACAATGGCTGAAGCTGCGCTGATCCGAAGCCAGGAGCCAGGAGCTTCTTCCGGGTCTCCCACGCGGGTACAGGGGCCCAAGCACTTGGGCCATCCTCCACTGCCTTCCGGGGCCACAGCAGGGAGCTGGATCAGAAGTGGAGCAGCCGAGTCTCCAACCGGCGCCCATATGGGATGCTGGCGCTTCAGGCCAGGGCATTAACCTGCTGCGCCCCAGCGCCTGACCCTATAGCACATTTTAATGGGAAATCAAATGAAACCTAAACCACTGGTGAGCTGTGCTGTGTTCCTGAATTGCAAGACGACAGTTCTCAAACTGATCTGTCGCCTGGATGCAGTCCCGGTGAAGAGCCCGAGCAGACTGTGCAGAGACCGACGATGTCTTCGACGTCTACGTGGGGAGGCTCAGCGCCCGGACCACCACGGCAGCTCTGGAGGAGAGTGAGGCTGGGCTCGCCTGCCACTTCACGGCTCCCAAAGGCTGTGGGAGTCACGGCAGGGTGTGTTCTGGGGGTACGACAGACAAGAAGAGCAATGAAGTGGAATACAGTCCAAAACAGCCCATTCTCAGACGAGAAGTCGGTCTGCATGCAAATGCTGCCGGGAGTCAATGGGAAGAGACAGATTTTTCAACAAACGTACTGGAATAACTAAACATCAGTCTAAAAAATGAACTTCGACCCTTAGTCACAAACCTACAACCCCCCCATCGGAGGAATGGACCATGAATCTGATTGCATTTGTTTACTTAAGAGGCAGAGTGATGAGATCGATCCATCTGGTCTACTCCCCAATCGCCTCAATACTTGGAGCTGGGCCAGGAACTCCAGCCAGGTCTCCAGGCACTTGGACCCTCATCTGCTGCCTCCCAGGTGCTTCAGCAGGGAGCTGGATCAGGGGGCAGAGGGCGGACTTGCTCCCAGCCCCTCTGATATGGGACGTGGGCGTCTGGTGGCATAGCTATATCTATCTATCTATCTATCTATCTATCTATATATATATACTATATATATAGCTATATATAGTATTTTTAAAAGTTCTTCCATAGGCTGGCGCCGAGGCTCACTAGGCTAATCCTCTGCCTGAGGCACCGGCACCCCAGGTTCTAGTCCCGATCAGGGTGCTGGATTCTGTCCCAGTTGCTCCTCCTCCAGGCCAACTCTCTGCTGTGGCCCTGGAGTGCAGTGGAGGATGGCCCAAGTGCTTGGGCCCTGCACCCCATGGGAGACCAGGAGAAGTACCTGGCTCCTGGCTTCGGATCAGCGCAGCACCGGCCGTAGCGGCCATTTGGGGGGGTGAATTAATGGAAAAAGGAAGACCTTTTTCTCTGTCTCTCTCACTGTCTAACTTTGCCTATCAAAAATAAATAAATAAATAAGTTCTTCCATAAAAGGAAAATGATAGAGACTTCCATTTGTGCAGTGGAATGAAATATATGGACACACACACACACACATATATGTATAAAACACATTCTTTAAAAAGACATTTCTTTAGTGATTTTTTTTTTTTTGACAGGCAGAGTGGACAGTGAGAGAGAGAGATAGAGAGAAAGGTCTTCCTTTGCCGGTGGTTCACTCTCCAATGGCCGCCGCAGCCGGTGCACCGCACCTATCCGAAGGCAGGAGCCAGGTGCTTCTCCTGGTCTCCCATGGGGTGCAGGGCCCAAGCACTTGGGCCATCCTTCACTGCACTCCCTGGCCACAGCAGAGAGCTGGCCTGGAAGAGGGGCAACTGGGACAGAATCCGGCACCCCGACCGGGACTAGAACCCGGTGTGCCGGTGCCACTAGGCGGAGGATTAACCTGTTGAGCCGCGGCGCCAGCTTATTTAGTGATTTTCATCGAGTTGAAGGGCTCCCATGTGGGTTCAAGCACTTGGGCCATCATCTGCTGCCTCCCAGGTGCCTCAGCAGGGAGCCGGATCGGGAGCAGAGGTGCCGGGACTGGATGAGCATGAAGGGCAGACCAAGCAATGACCTGGCCCACGCACCGTGACACGCACCCCACATTCCTGTTTTTAATCTTTCAAAAATGGTATTTAGCAGGGCCAGCGCTGTGGCGAAGCGGATAAAGCCACCACGTGCAGTGCCAGCTTCCCATATAGGTGCTTGTTCAAGTCCCAGCTGTTCCTCTTCCGATCCAGCTGTCTGCTGTGGCCTGGGAAAGCAGTGGAAGATGCCCAAGTCCTCAGGCCCCTGCACCTGTGGGAGATTGGAAGGAAGCTCCCGGCTCCTGGCTTCGGATTGGCACAGCTCCGGCCATTGCAGCCAACTGGGGAGTGAGCCAGTGGATGGAAGACCTCTCTCCCCCCCCCCCCCACCTCTGCCTCTCCTCTGTGTAACTCTGACTTTCAAATAAACACATAAACAAATCTTTGAAAAAAAAAAAAAAGCCTGTAGTTTCACAATGGTGACACACACACACCCAGCGTAGGGGGTTGGTCAAGCTGGGCTCTGTCTCTGGCAGGGCCTTGGTAAGGTGGTTCCCAGAGACAGGTCTGCAGGTTGAACATTCTCGCAGCTTGCCACCTCAACTCTCCCTGGTTCCCTGGCGCAGGCCACGGGGACACACAGCTGGTGACAAAACCCCAGGCTCTGAGCCAGGGTCCCCAGGGGCACCTCTAGATTGCTAGTTTGGGATGGAGGGAGAGGGGTCAGTCCCTAGGTTCTCTGGCCAACGGGGTCTTTGGCAAGCCTGAAATCAGAAAACACAAGGATCAGGCTAGGGAAAGCGTGATTGACACCCCCCAGGCAATACACACGTGTGCATTCACACATACACACATGTGTTCACACACACGTGCAATGCACTCACAATACACACATGCATATACTATATACACATGCACATGCATGCACACACATGCACACACGTGCACACATGTGCACACACACACACCCCTCAGGGGAATAAAGAAACAACAGACTAATGTGTCTTTTCTTAGCTGTCATTTTATGGCTTCCCACGGCAGCAGCCCCCCATGACCACTTTCGCAGCCTACGGGGGACCAAGGAACAGAGCCGGAGCCAGGCAGCCCCACGACGCTGCGGGCGGGGAGAGCGCGTCACCGTCGACGCCGTCACTGCCACCGGGACAATGGGTGCGGGCGGCCGGCGGAGGCCCTGGCCCCGCATTGTCAGCCCCTCTATTTGGCGGTGACCTTGCTCTGAAGACGGTGATACTCCTTCAGTCTGTGAACCAGATTCAAAACAAAGGAAAATGCGAATGAACAATAGCGACACGCACTCTGTTCAATTAATTCTGGCGCAAGCGGGGCAGCTGCTCCGGCGATGTCTGCCTCTGCCTTTCTCTCTTCGCTCTCCGGCCGGGCCCCTCCCGCCCTCCAATCAGGATAATGTAATTAATTTACCTTGGGGGGGGGGCATTGTTTGCCATTGTTGCAGACAAAGCATTTAACTGGCAATGGGACCAATGGAGAAACCATTATGAAAACCCAGTGTGTCCTGGGCCATTTAAAAGGGTTTAGAGAGTCGTAAAACACAAACAGGGGGCCAGGTGGGGGGGCAGGCAGTCGGGCTGGGGTCCGAGGAGGCTCCAGGGATGGAGACTGGCTCTGGGAAAAGGGATGGATCTGTGCCAAGGACAAGGAAACAGGCTTGCTTCTTCTTGCACACCCCAAGAGAGGGGGCCTGCGGATGAGCTGGAAGGAGAGGCTCTCTGACTCAGCTCCACCACTTCCCAGCTGTGTGACCCTGGGCAAGTCACTTAACCACTCTGGGCCTGGTTCTGGTGGTCACTGCTGACGAATGGCCACCCTAGCTCAGGCTGCAGGCAGGAGCCCCGACAGGCTCCCACGAAGCATTTACTGCCCCTGTGAGCAGGTGCAGGGCTACTCTGGGAGCCTGGGAGGGGTCGTCAGAAGTAGGACTTGACCCCAGGACTGAGAGCGGACAGACAGCATGAGCCACCCCCAGGGCCACGTGGGACCTACAGCTCAGGGACGTGACCCGAACACCTGCCCGGAGCCCCTACAGCTGGAGGGCACGGAGGTGAGTGAGGGTCAGCCCTGGGGACGCGGGCCCAAATGCTCAGGACCCTCCGTGGTGCTGCCGAGGGTGCAGAGCAGGGGCGGGGGATGGGCAGGCAGAGGGACAGGCACACGGCTCAGCGAGGGCAGGGTGGCGGCAGAGGTCCAGGTGGCATCAGAGCCTGTGTGCCACCCCGGGGGCCCCGGGCTTCTCACCTGAGTGAGTTGATGTTGATGAAGCCGGTGGCATCGATGGGCTCATAATCTCCCTGCACGTTCATGCTGTGAGGAGAGACGGGCGGGCGTGGGAAGGAGCCCCGAGGCTGGGGACAGTGCCCTCGCAGCCGCCCAGGCCATCCCCTACAGCCCCACACGGGGCGCCACCGAGCCCCGCCCACACTTGGCCTTGCGTTTCTGTCCAGCTCAGGAGCACTGGACCGGGACGGCCCCACGGGAATCCCCAGCAATCTGCAGTTGGTGCCCAGGTTGGCCCTGGCTCAGTTGGCACAAGCCAGCACGTGCCATCTGGACCAGTTCTGCCCTCGGGCCTGTGGTGGGCTCAGAGAGGAGGGTCCAGGACCAGCCCTTCTGAGTGCCCTGGCCTGGAGGGTCGAGAGGCACCAGGCGCGTGGGTTGCAGTGGCCAGATGGCGCTGTCCACCCGCACAGCAGCCCCAGCTCCCAGTGCACGAGTGCCCCACAGGGTCACCAGGAGCCGTCTCCGGGGCAGCTGCTGCTGCCCCCAGCAGGACAATCACTCCCACTCTCCAGGCACCGCAGCCTTCGCCTGCTGGGCTCTTCCCACTGAGCTGCCCCACCCCTGCAATCCCTCAAGCCTTGGGTCTGAGCTCGGCCTTCCCCATTGCAGCGCCTAGGGGGTGAGTGGGCATGCCCAGGACATCCGTCTGACCTCTGGGGACCAGGGCTCTGAGGTCATCATTGGCTCCACCCGCATCATCCATTCATCATTTATTCCGGCATGTGCCAAGCGCCTGCTACCTGCCGCCCAGGCCCTAGCAGGTGCAGAGGGGAGCAGGGACAAGACCAGACAAGCAGGCCACAGCCCACTGGCTCTGCTGCTGCTGCGGGTGCCAGCACCCAGGGCCTGTGGTTGCAGGTGCCCTCACTCTGGGCCTCTGAGTGTGAGGAGGGGTCCCTCATCACATCCTGCTCTCAATCAGCCCCTTGTCTTCGTCCAGCCTGGGGACAAAGCAGTCTCGAGGTTCTCCATGACAAAGAGCTGGCCTGTCCCCCGGAGCCCTCCCCAGAGAGGTGAGATGGGGCAGGGCGGGGCTGCTCTTTCCCTGGCCCCGAGGCTGGCCTCTGCCTGTGCTTTCACAGACTCTGGACTTCTCACAAGAATAATGGGGTCTTGGCCCCTGCCCCCACGGCCTGGCCCTGACCTTCATCTGGCCTTGAAGCTGAGCGTGCAGCCACCCCCAGCCCCCGCTGCTCCTCCCCCTCCAGGGCTCAGGCACTCCGGCCACCCATAGCCAAGCGCCAGCGACTTCCTCCAGGTACAGCAGGCGCTTAGGGAAGGCTGGGTCTAACAGAACTTGCTGTGGGCGGCAGAGTTGGGGGGGACATAAGGCTTAACATGACCCCCACACAAACCATCCAACAGGCTTTGGAACCCAGCCTCACCCCCCGGCTTGCAAGGGCCCCGTCCTGGCCCAGGGAGAAGGCAGGTGCGCCCCCCGCCCCCATCCCGGGTGTCACCGTCAGAGCCGGCTCCCCCGGGCTGTCCTCCAGGTCGGCCCTTGCAGCTGCCCCAGCAGCGCCTGCCGACGCCAGCCAAGGCACAGACGAGCGCCCCGAGGCCGGCGAGCGGCGCGAGGGGCTTTCTCAGGAAGCGGAAAAGGTGGTTTTAAAAGTGAGCTCTGGGGTGGGGGAGAAGGTGGGTACCGAGCTCACAATGATTTTTTTTTTTACCTCCCCTGACGGTCTGCAGAGAACTCTGTGCTTTTATTTTTGCTCATTCGAGTGGCTCTGACCTGCTCTATAATTACGTTACTTTCTACCTACTGTGCCACGGCATTTCCAGTTCTGCCACCTCGAGAGGCTTCCTCGCTGGTCCCTGTGACGCTGCCACTCAAGGGCTTTCAAGTCAGCGATGTAGAAATCAGAAAGAAAGGGAAATGGTCGGAGACGCAGTGAGAATAAATGCTCCCGCTTTTCTCTCCTTTCCCCCCATTCCCTTTTTACTTTATTCATTTAATCTCCCCGAGGGAGACTGCGAGGCTTAATGAAGGGTTGGACGGATTATTAGAGGCTGCTGATTTGGAGGGGGAGGGCAGGGAGAGCCAGAGAGAGAAAGAGAGAAGATAATTTGACATTTACCCCGACTGATCTAAACTGATTCGGTGATATTTATGGCTTAGAAAGTGTTTGGAAAGATGGAAGCGCCGAGAGAAGGCAAAGGAAAAAAAATAATATTGACTGCCAAACAAAACTCGTACTTGAATTCCCAGCTGGTCTCGGCCTGAGCGAGGCCGGGCCCAGGCCCCCTGCCCCCACCTCTTGTGGGGTCAGGTAACCTCCCCAGGAGACACCCCACTGCACTGTCTCCGATGTAGACCCAGGTGAGGCTGATACGCAACCGCGACCGCGACCTTGACCCCACCCACAGGGGCGGGGCCCTCCACGCTCACCGGGCACTCATACGGCCCCGCACACGCCCTCTGCATCCCCCCCCCCCCCAGGCTGTCCCCACCTGTGCCTCTCTAGCACCTTCAACCCTGGGCGCTCCTCCACTCGTGAGCTCAACGGCCGATTGGACGGCTCTCCTGGGAAAACCCAGAGGACGCTCCCGAACACAGCGGCCGTGCCCACGCCCCCAAGCCCAGGGTGATTCAGGGCCTGTCTCCCCCTCCCACACCTGAGCCCTCCCAAGTCCTCCCGTTTGTCAAATCTGCCTGCTTGAGTCCCAGAACCTGCAGCCTGCTCCCACTGGGCGCCCTGCGTCCCACCCTGCCGGCTCCCACCCTGACCCAGCCCGACCTCAGGACTGAAAACGCACACGGGGTCTTGTCCTGTCCTTTAAGGCTGGGCCCTCCTCCCCACCCCCACCCTCTGCAGTGCCTGGGATGTGCCAGCCTCTCCCGTGCCTCCTCCCCACCCATTCACGCCTCCTACCAAGGTCCGATGCAAAGCAGTGCCTCCTCCATCCCCTGATTATTATACCCAGCTGGAGTATCCGCCCTCGGCCCTCCCCCACGTACTGTTGCCACCTTTCCTAACCCACGTCCCGGGGGCACTGGAGGCGTATCTTTCTCCCCAGATAGCCAAACTCTCCATGACTGTCTCCCCACGATGGGCCCGACAGGTGCTCAGTCAGAAGACTGGCTGTGAGGCGCGGGCCGAGCTGGAGGACAGGACGAGGGGCAGGGGCACCTACCTCACCAGCTCCTCGTTGTAGAGAGACAGGGGGGACTCGCGGCCAAGGATGTACACCTGGCCCTTGAAGACAGACACCTGCACTTTGCCTTCCACCCGCTCCTGGGACTTGGCGATGCAGTAGCGGACGAACTCACACTCGGGGCTGTGCCAGAAGCCTGTGGGGAGGAAAGGTGAGGGTGTGGGAAGGCTTCCCCACCCCACCCCCAGCACCCGGGTTACAGTGGAACGTCCTGCCTCCCCCGAGCCGGGGCCTCTGGAAGGGCTCGTTCCCGCATGAGCTCCCGCACACACGCACTCGCAAACGATCCGTCCTGCAGCCTTGCAGGGGGCCTGTGGGCCAGGAGGAGGGGACGGGCCCACTGCTTCAGCGGGGGGGGTGGTGCCACAGGTCAGAGGACACAGCAATGAAGGGGCCCCTCCCTGGCCCAGGGAGGGGGAGACACTGATATGGGGGGGAGGCAGGAAGGACTGAGACGCAAAGTGCCCGGGGCTGAGCAGTGTGGGTGCCCGGGATGGGCAGTGGGAGAGTGGCCTGCCCTGGACCTCAGCTTCCCACGGCAACCTCCGTGCTTCACCCTCAGTGGGGCTGGGACGCCGCAGGTGGGCGGCTGGAAGAGCCTGGGAAACGTGCTCATCCCTTCTCCCCTCACCCTTGTCCCCCAGAGCCCTAAAGGCCAGGAGGGGGTAGGTGCCCAGTCCCCAGGCTGCTCAGGGCCTTGGAGACAAGGGACAGCTGTCGCCTTCCTCTCCGGTCTCTGCTGAAGGAGGCCGCAGCCAGGGCTGGGGGAGGGGCAGCGCCCGGCATAGGGTTTCTGTGAAACGGAGCCGGGAAGGTGAGCCCACCTGGGCAGCTGCAGGGCCAGATGGTGCTCGATCCCTTGCCCTGATAAAGGGCAGGGTCGCGGCTATTGTTGGCGGCCCAGGCCTCCGGGGACACCTGCTGAGGCTGCCCGTGGGAAAGGAGACAGCCCGGGGTCCTGGGCTTGCAGGGGCGGGGAGGGCCGGGCAGGGAGAGGAGAGGTTGGATCCTCCCTCTTCAGCATCCCACCACGTGAGTTGCTACCCCAGCCCTGACAGTGGCAGAATCTCCCAGCCCCTCCATTTGCCTGAGGAGCTCACGGCACCGGCAGCTTTCCCGGCAGGCCGTGCGGCGTGCCTTGCGTCTGCAGCTTGGATGCCGGCTCTCACCGTCAGAGAGGGAAAGAGCCTATCCGAAGTCACACAGCGGGGTCTCGGAAGACCCCAGGGTGGAGTGCTCCTAACTCAGCCCAGGGCTTCTCCCGGCACACAACGGAGACCCCATCCCCACCCCGGGCGGGGACACTGACGTCCCTCTTCGACCCCCAGCCCCCAGCATCCTGGGCTTGGCCATCTTCGGAAGTTGGGATAATGAGCCCATTAAGTTCCCAGGCTGGGAGATGGAGGTAGCGATAAGGACAGGGATGCCGGGACCTGAGCTTTATCTCCGGATCTGCTGCCCCCTCTGCGGTCTTCTGCTCAGGTTTCTTTTCCCAGTGGGCCCGGCCTGGCCAGGGGACAGGAAGCCCACCTGACTGTGGGGGGTAGGCCCCCGCAGGTCCCCAGGCTGCTGCAGAGGTGCAGTGGGCAGGGCCCAGGGCGGAGCTAGAGGGACGCCCCGCCCCCCACCCATGCTGCAAGGCTGGCGGGGCACTCTGCACCCATCCTTTCAGACAATCTCCTTGGGATCTGTGCTCCAGGCTTGCATTACTGCTGGACAAACTGGGCGGGGACCAAGCAGAACTGCGGCCCCATAGGAGCCACTCCATGGAGCCCCTATAGGGTCCTGCAATCAGGGTCCCACCAGGCTGCTCCTGGAGGAGGGGTGTGTCTGACCCCCATTCAGCCAGACCCGGACATGTGGGCATGCAGGAAGGGGAGAGAGGAGGAAGCCAGGGCAGCAGGGTGCAGGTCGGGGGGGGGCTTCCTCGTGCCTCAGTCTCCCCAGCTGTGCCCTGGGGCCCCCAGGCACTGCAGCCTAGTGGAGAGCTCTGAACCAGAAGAGCCACATGGCACTGGGTGGACCCGAGCCTGGGCCCTGCCACTGACAGGAGGGGGAGACTGAGGCTCAGCCAAGGCGAGACCCCCGCTCCTGACCCGCCCTGGGGACCCTGCAGGTGGGTAGCCCTCTCTGGGAGACGGCTCTCTGCGCCAAGCCCCCTCCCAGGAGCTCGGCCAGCGTCCGCTCACTCAGTCCCCACCGAGGGGCAGGTTGTTGCTGTCCCCAGTCTTCAGATGAGAAAACTGAGGCACAGGGGGCTACATAAAGTGCTGAGGGCAGGGCACGGTCAGGTCTCCCTTGGGTGACAAGTCGCATCTGTCAGGGACAGGCAGCTGCTGTCCAGGGGCCTGGCCAGGTTAACGGAGCCACAGCTCTGCCCACGCCTCACTGCCTCCCTCTCCCTGAGGTTGGAATCCCTCTGAAGTTGCCCAAGCCCTGTTTCTCACTTGGGACCGGAGGACACAGCTCCAGCAGCCAGGACACCCAGCGCCCCCAGGGCACCCCCGTCCTGGGCTCGAAGCTGCCTCTCACCAGCCACGAAATCCTGGATGAGCATCTCCACCCGCACGGGCAGCTGAGATGGAGGACGCGGGCCAGGTGCAGGCTCTGGGCCTGGCAGCGAGGGAGCAGGGGAGGCGGCGGCCTCTACCCCGACGCCTGGTGCCGAGCCGCCGGCCAGGTGCTCCCTCTGCGCGGCAGCCTGCTCTGCCTTAGCGATGCTCCCACTCTGTAACCCAAATCCAGCTTTCAGCGCGAGATCCCGCCGCGCTCCCGGCCCGCGGGGGACAATGGTATTTAAACACCTGTCTGTACGTGGGAAGGGGGCTCGGCTCTCCAAAGCTGCCAGCAACAAAGGCGGCAGCGAGGAACCACCCAGCCTCTGGAAGCCCTCAGAGGAGTTAGAGGGGAGGGGGTTTGATGGGAGGAAAGAGCCTCGGCCTCCAGACCCCCAGAGGTGTCGGGGTGTCCTTGGGCAGCTGCTGCCCCTCCCCCCACAGTCGGAGGGGCTGTCTGATATTTCCTATAATTTTCGCATGTCACAATTTTGTTTTCCTTCTGCAATCTTTTTAAAAGTCTAAGAATGATTCTTAGCTCACGGCAAGCTGAAGGCAAAGAGGCGAGAGGCTAGACCGGGCTCGGGGCCTGCCGTGTGGGGGCCCACAGGTGACAGCTGCATGTGGTCAGGAGGTCTGGACGCCATCTCTGTGACAACACGTGGTGGTGCGCAGGCTCGGTCTCCACGCCTGGAAGATGAGCAGCCGCCCACCAGGGTCCTCACGCCACCTGCCAACTGCTCCTCGTGGTGCACTGGGCACGCGGCTGGGCTCAGGCCCTGTGCTCGCCTGGTGGTCTCACGGCCAACATCTGGCTCATGCCAGGCTCAGGGGCGGGGCTGGGTTCACGCACTGGGAGACAGCCCAATCCCGAGTCAGACCCTGCTGGGCTCTTCTCCTCTGAGCCTCAGTCTTCTCATCTGTGAAATGAGCTGCGGGGCCCCTAGGAGGTTGTGGGGGGACCCCGAGGGATGGCGCACAGCACCACCAAGCAGCCAGCCCTGGCAGGTGCGGGGCTGGAGCGGGCTTCGGGACGACCACCCCAGGCCATATGCAGTGGGACGACACCTTCAGCCTGCATCTTGGCGGGGGTGGGTGGGGACCTCACAGAGACCGGCCAGGGATGGAATGCGGCGGCGGGGGTGGGGGGGAGGCAGGAGGGTCTCACGCACCGGTGTACACCAGCTCGGCGAATTTCAGGCCCAGGCCCTGTTTGATTCTGCGCACTTCGCGGTCCATGGTGAAGGCCTCAATGTCTAAATGAGCGTGGTACAGGATGGTCCCTGCTGGGGTCTCGTAGATACCTAGCCATTTTTCCAGGCAGGGGGAAAGGGAGAAAAAAGAGAGAAACGCATGAGACCCAAACTGTCAGCAAATGACAAAAAAAAAAAAAATAATAATGACTCGTCTGACAGGAGACAAGCCGGTCGGACCCATTCACTCCCAGCTTGCTGCAAAATGCATCTGTCATTATGTTCACGCTGGGGCCACGACAGTCCACTCTGCGGCTTGCGGGGAAAATGTCTAGATGCCCCCTTTGAAGAGGCCCTCCAACGCCGGAAAATGACAGGGTTTCCGAGCGGCCCGCCCCTCCCCGGTGCATGCCCACCGGCCCGCGGCTGAAAACCTGTAATTAAACCGACTTCGGTGGATCCCAGGCCCCAAATATCCCTTCCTCCCTCCCTCCGGGGAGCTGGGGGAGGGGGCGGCCGTGCACACACATGCACATGGGTGTACACGTGTGTGCACGCGTGCTGCCTTTGGCGGTGGTCCCTCCCTGCCCCACCGGCAGCCGTGTCTCTGCAGAGACCGCGCAGGGTGGGGCTGGGGTTGGGTCATCACCTGGGCTGACGCTGGGAGCATCTCAGGGATGGGGATGTGTCCCAGGGGATGCTGGGAACTGCCCCAAGCCCGCTGAGTCGCTGACCAGTGCTGTCTGCAGCCCACGGAGGCCCAAACCCAGAAGGTGAAGGAGGGGCTTTTGCTACCCCCCCGCCCCCCCGCAAACAATCTGCTCAGACCGGCTGGTGTTGGAGAGATGCCGGCCCTGGGCCAAGCCTGGTCCCTCTCAGAGGACCGGCAGGCGAGGGTGCTGAAGGGCCAGGAGGGAGGGTGCCCACGCCCACCCGGGCCCGGCCCCCGCGTGCCCCAGCCTGCAGCTGGAACGAGGGAACGCTGAGTGTCAGCTGGCAGGTTTTTGGTTCTCTTCCTGTGATCCTGAAAACAGACCAGGACTGTCTTTCCATGCTGGCAGCTAAGAAACCAACAGATCAGAAAGCACACCTGTGTCTCCAGGGCACCATCCGCAAGAGCCAAAAGGTGAAGCGACCCACGTGTCCATCCAGAGGGGCCTGGTGCAGGACGTGGGCACCCGCCATAGTGGACTGTTACCCGGCCTTGAGGTGGGTGGAGCCACGAGCGCTTAAGACCCACACCAGGAGCCTGTGGATTCAACTTCCATCTCTGCGCCCGATTCCAGCTCCCTGCTGCGCCGGGCCCTGGAGGCAGCAGGGTGGCGCAAACGAGTGGGTTCCTGCCACTCACGGGGAGACCTCGGTTCTGCTCCTGGCCCTGGCCCTGACCTAGCCCTGGCTGCTGTGGGCGTCTGGGGAGTGAATCAGTGGATACGGGCTCTGTCTCTGCCTCTCAAATGAAATAAAAATAATTAAAAAAAAAACCACGAAGATACATGAAGACATCACAATGTGGTGGACCTTGAGGACTTGCTGTGTGGGGGAAGCTGGTCACAAAAGGGACTGGGTGGGGCCAGCGCTGTGGCGAATCGGGTTAAGCCATTGCCTGCAACACCACATCCCACATGGGCACCAGTCGATTCCTGGCTGCCTCACTTTTGATCCAATTTCCTGCTAAGGCACCTGGGAAAGCAGTGGAAGATGGCTCAAGTGCTTGGGCCCCTGCACCCACATGGGAGACCTGGAAGAAGCTCCTGGCTCCTGGCTTCAGCCTGGCCCTGCTCTGGCCATTGCAGCCATTTGGGGGAGTGAACCAGCGGCTGGAAGATCTCCATCTTGGTAACTCTGCCTCTCAAAAAAGTTTAAAAAAATTTTAAAGGGACTTCTGTAGGTCCCCTGAGTAGTTAGATTCAGAGTCGGAGATAGAGGAGAGGGTGCCGGGGCTGGGGGGGGACAAGCACTCTGAGGGGGTGCAGTTTCAGTTTTGCAAGATGAAAATGCTTTGTGGCCGGGTGGTGGCGACGGCCTCCCTGCAATGACCATCTTTTGAGTGCCACCGAACGGCACACTTAGCCACGGTGACGATGTGTACATCACAATATCTTTGACCACAATTAAAAAAAAAATGCTCTAGGCCGGCGTCGCGGCTCACTAGGCTAATCCTCCGCCTGCGGCACCGGCACACCAGGTTCTAGTCCCGGTCACAGTGCCGGATTCTGTCCCGGTTGCCCCTCTTCCAGGCCAGCTCTCTGCTGTGGCCCGGGAGTGCAGTGGAGGATGGCCCAAGTGCTTGGGCCCTGCACCCCATGGGAGACCAGGAGAAGCACTTGGCTCCTGCCATCGGATCGGCGCGGTGCGCTGGCCGCAGCGCGCCGGCCGCGGCAGCCATTGGAGGGTGAACCAACGGCAAAAGGAAGACCTTTCTCTCTGTCTCTCTCTCTCACTGTCCACTCTGCCTATCAAAAAAAAAAAAAAAAGCTCTAAAAACCCAAACCAGAATGGAGATTGCTTTTGGCCCTGTAGCCCCACCGAGACCCGGGGTAGGTGAAGTCTGTCATTCACCAGGGGCCTCCTCCTCTGGGAACCCCTCCAGGCTTGGATCTGCAAGTCTGGGACGCAGCCGCGTTAGCGCCCGTGGGAAGCGCCCTGGACACAGTGCTCTGCCCTTTTAGCTGCAAGCCTGACCCTCAGACAGACGGGAGCCCTGCACCGAGGAGAGAGCCGAGGCAAACCCTGGGCTCTACCGAGCAGTCCTTCAATACCAACACGCCGATTTTACAGACGGCAAGACTGAGACCTGTGGAAGGGATCGGCTTGCCCAAGGTCACCCCACCAACTAGAAGGGGGACGCGGCCAATCCCCGGGCCTCTGTCGCAGCCCCAGCTTGCCACTCGAGGGCTTTGGCACAGTCACCTGGAACGAGGTATGGCTGTTGTCCTCAGTGTGGCTCCGAGAGGAGAATGTCCCCCCACCGCCTCCAGGTTCACGCACAAACAAGGCCCAGGCCTCAGTTCCCGGGGCAGGGAACCGCCTCGTGGTTGTCCACCCTCTGGGCACTGCAGAAGGTTCCCCAGTAAGAAGAAAAGCCACGAAACACAGCCCACATCTACAGCCCCTGATCCTGTTCTCACGAGAGTTAAGGTTGTGTTGGAACGTAAAGCTGTGTTCATGTCGCTGCTGCCATGTGTCTGTGCATGCGCACAGGCGTGCAAACGTGTGTTTTTGCACCATGTGCATAGGGTGCAGGGCATGTGTGTTCACACACGTGCAGGAATACACACACCCATATTGTACATGGGCGTGGTGCACACATGCAGGCAGGTGTGTGCCCACACATGTGTCCGTGTGTGTGCGTGTATGCGTGTGTTTTAAGGATCCTCCCTCTCTCCACAGGGTAGGGGTAGAGGGTTTCTGTGTATCTCCTCTTGAGTAGAGGACTTAAAAGAAGCGGATGACAGAAACCTGATGCTGAAAGACTGGATTCAGGGCTTTTGACAGTCGGCACACAAACCACTGAGCCAAGAGAAGGAGGAGGTGACAGCTGCGTCTCTGTGCCGCTGTGGAGGAGACAAGACATCTCCGAGTGACACGCACAGCAGCTCCGAGTGTCTATTTTCATCTCCTCGTGTTTACAGGAAAAAGACAGCGTGTCAGCCAGGGCTCCACGAGCCGCTTCAATCACACCGCAATTACCGCGGGAGCGGGCGAGGACCGCGGAGGAAGGGGTGGGGCCCACAGCTGTGATGGCTTAAATTCTTCTCATCTTGTTCCCCGGCGACCTGAACCGAGTGGGAACCGGGTGGGATCCGCCAACTCGGCCGGGGGGCCGCCTGGACCGGTGGCTCTGGGCCTCCAGGAAGGCAGGAACCAGAGAAAGAACCTGCAGGAGGGAGGTTGGCCGGAGCCCAAAGGCTCCCGTCTTAGGTACCAGGGCCAAGGCTGGAGGCGGTTGCCATGGTGATGGGGAGGCGAGTCAGGGCCGGCCTCTCGCCATCCTCAGCCCAGCAGGCCCTGTCCCGGGAAGTCAGAGAGGACCTCGGAGCTGCCACCCCAGGCCTGCGGGCCTGAGGGCCCCTCCGCTACATGGGTCTCCATCTGGAAGGTTCCATCTGAACAGAGGTTTGGCAGGACTGGCCAGGTGTGTGGGCAGGTAGGACAGGTGGTGACGGGCAGCCCCGGTTCCTAACTCCTAAGAAAGTGGAGGAGGAAGGGAGAGATGGGGAGGGGGCGGAGAAACAGAGAGGAGCAGGGAGCAAGGCCGGAGGAGGCAGAGGTGAGGCGGGCAGGGAGGGAGGAGAGCTGGCCAGTGTGGGGCCGAGAGGGAAGGTGAGTGGAAGGACAAGGACGCGCGCGGGAGCCGAGCAGCCCCCCTTCTCCTCCCACTGAGTTCATTTACTCCACTTAATTAGCCCCCCTCCAGCGTTAAAAAGATAATGTGATAATGACAATGCGGCAACAGCCACAATACCGCAAAAGCCACTCCATCTGCAGCTTCTGCAGCCCCGGACCCTGACCCCACGGCCCCCGGTGCCCCCGACCAGGCCACTCTGGACCCAGGGCCCTGCCCGACGCTGCCCAACGCCCTGTCCCCTCCCCCCCTCCCCAGACAGCAACAAGCCCTCCTTGCCGTCCAATTACGAGCTCTGTAAAATCAGTGCAAGTGACGGAGGCGGACCAGAGCACCCCCGACCTCCGCCCTCCCTCTCACAGCCGGATATTTGGAGTAGGGCAATTCACCGGGCTACTTTCTCCCCTCACCACCCAGCCCAGGCGGCAGAACGAGCAGTTGGAACAGCTGGTGCCCAGAGAGGGAAAAGAGCCCACCTGATGACCCACAGCAAGTCCTTTCCCAAAGACTGCGGAACTCCAACTAAACTCCAGGTCTTTAGGGACAGCACCTGGAGGCACACACAGCACTGGGCACAGAGAAGAGGGGCTCCAGCAGCCTCATCCTGCGGGGCGGGGAGGCCACGGGATCGGAGCAGGTGGGGCTGTCATGGCTCTGCCTTTCTCAGCTCGGGACTGAGACACAGGCAGCAAGTCCACCATGCAGACTTAGCATTCGATCCACACAACCACCCATTTCACAGGTGGGGCTGTTGAGGCTCAGGGCGGGCAAAGCCTGGACCCTGACGCCAGCTCCTCCCCAGTGCCCCCAGGGCCAGCCTCCTCCAGATCCAATAGGTCGCCTGGGGTGCCCCCTACCGTTCTGCCCCGCCCCACAGAATGGTCCCACCCTACCCTCTCTGTTCCATGTGAGGCCGCCACCTCTTCCAGGATGTCCACCCAGACAGCGCAGGCCAGGCCTTCATCACTACCTGCCCGCCCAGCGGGGTGCTCTTTCCCACGCTGACCCTGCTCTTTGCAGAAGAGGCAAGCACTTGACATTCACCACACCAGCCGCCCTGATCGACTGGGAATGCCTGCCAGCAGCCAGCCGCAATCACCTAGCACTGTCTGCCTGGACGGGGAGAAGGCTGGACAAGCGCTGGACCAGCAGGCTGCCTCCTGGGGGTGGGGGGTGCACACCTGGGGTCAGCCCTCTCCGGAGACCCCGCTCTTGGCCTCCTCTCCAGGCCCTCCGTCCAGGCCCTGCCTCCCAGTCTGGGAGGGCTCATTGTGCTGACTCCCAAGGGCAGGGGACAAAGGCGCATTGAGTCAGACCTTGGTGTAGGTAAGAGACAGAGGTAGGCCGGGATAAAGGGAAGGTAATTAGCATTATTGTTCTCCGAGAGGCCTTCCCGGGCTTTCAGTCCTGTTGTTAGTCAGGACAATAGCGGAGGAGGAAAGAGCCCCAGGAAGGAGGCAGAGCGGCTGCAAGCCCCCCCCCCCCCCATATCCAGATAATTCCAAAGAGGCCACATCACATCACACCTGGGGACACAGGTGACAAGTCCAAGGTCGCGAGGCCCAGCAGAGCAGACCTCCCAGACCAACAGGTGACATCTGGTGACCTTGGATTTCAGAATCTTCATAAAAACACCGGGAAGGGGCCGGGGTTGTGGGACAGAGGATGCAGCAGGCGCCCACACTCCCAGATCGGAGCGCCCATTCTAGTCCCGGCTGCTCCACTTCCGGTCCAGCTCCTACTAATGTGCCCGGGAGGCAGCAGAAGGCGGCCCCAGTGCCCTGTGGGAGATGGGGACGGAGCTCCCGTTATAGCCATCTGGGGACTGAACCAGCAGATAGAAGTATGTCCGTCCCTTCCCTCTGCCACTTAAATACACAAATCTTAAAGCGAAACTCTCCTCTAGGACCAAGGGCTGAGCTACACTCGGCTGAGCTGTATTGGGCTGTCGCTCCAAATCGGCCCAAAGCAGGGCAGAGACCCCGCCCGGAGCACCAGAGTTCAGAAGTTCAAGGGCCCGACCCAGGGGCTCTCACTGCAGGGACCTTGCCCTCTCCCTCCCTGCACCCCACCACCACCCGCCAAGAACCCAGCCTTGCTTTTCCCACGCTGCAAGACCCTTGGACTCCTGAGGTTCCCTTGTAGGCCAGGCAGGGAAACCGAGGCCCAGAGCGTGGTGTGGCTGAGGGACCGGTTGCCCGGAGAAGACGGAGGTGCCTGCCTGGGGACCGGCCCCCGTTTCCCCGCCCCAGGCCCAGCAGAGGTGGGTACAGGGCCAGGTGGCCTACAGGACACGGCAGAGGAAGGTCCCAGCTGTCCCTGGAGAAAGGGCCTGTGCCCAAGGCCCCGCCGGCACACAGGGTGCACCCCCGACCAGATCCCCGCTTTGCCCTGCCTCCTCCTCTCTGGGCGCTGAGCAGCAAACAGAAGGCACGTCCGTCCCTTGGAGCTGCTGTGTGTGCAGGGCCTGGCCCAGGGCTCCCCCCAGGGGCCCACTTCCCCGCGAGCCCCGCTCTGTGCCCTCCCCGCCCCCGCGGCTGACGGGGCTCTCTGCTTCTGCTCCTCAGGCCAACATCGGCCAGAAGGAAGACTTCGAGGAGGCCAGGAAGAAGGCCCTGAAGCTCGGGGCCAAGAAGGTACCAAGTGGGCGGCGGGGTTGGGGCCAGACGCAGGCCTGGATCTGCAAGGGGCTCCGGGGCTCCTGTGTCGCCCACCGCAGCCTCCTGCCCCCAGTGTGACCCAGCCCTGCAGATGTGCATCGCCATCCTCTCCCTGCCCTCCTGGCCACTCTGCTACCCACTCCCCACCCACCTATCCCATCCCCATCCATCCGCCTCCCTTCTCCCATCTGCCCATTCCTCTTTTATCTCTCTGTCCATCCACCCATCCATCCCTCCATGTATCCATCTGTCCATCAACCCATCCACCCATTCACCCACCCATCCATCCACCCATCCATCTATCCATGTGTCCGTCTGTCCATCCATCCATCCATCCATCCACCCATCCACCCACCCATCCATCCATCCATCCACCCATCCGTCTATCCATCCCTCCATGTATCCATCTGTCCATCAGCCCATCCATCCACCCATCCGTCTATCCATCCCTCCATGTATCCATCTGTCCATCAGCCCATCCATCCACCCATCCATCTATCCATGTGTCCGTCTGTCCATCCATCCACCCACCCATCCCGTCCATCCATCCACCCATCTGTCTATCCATCCCTCCATGTATCCGTCTGTCCATCAGCCCATCCATCCACTCATCCATCTGTCCACTCACCCATCCACCCACCCATCCCATCCATCCATCCACCCATCCGTCTATCCATCTATCCATGTGTCCGTCTGTCCGTCAGCCCATCCATCCACTCACCCATCTGTCCCTGCTCTGCCTCCAAACCCAGCAGAAGCCACCCAGTGTCCTCTAGCCTGGCCCTGGCTCCCGCTCCCGAGTCCCTCTCAGAGCCCCGACCCTGCCACAGCCCCCCTTGTGAAACCTCACAAGCCAGCGGCCAGGTCGTGGTCTCTCCCGTCATGGAGAGGACACAGCAGTCTGGTGGGGGAACAGGCCTCGCCCGAGGCCCTGCACGCAGCACGCAGTGTGTGAGCAGGTTGGGGGTCCCGGGCGACCGGGGCGGGGCTGAGCCCACTCACCTCGGGACTTCATCCCGATGAAGCGGTTCTCCACGATGTCGATACGGCCCACGCCATGCTTGCCCCTAAGGACAAACGGTCACTGAGGTTCAGGCGTTGCCACCAGGCTTGGGGTCACAGCCGCCACCCACCCAGCTGGGCTCCTGGCTGCAGGCTGCGCCCCTCCCAGAGCCACAGAGCAGGGCGCTAGGTTCCACCTCGGGCTCCAACTCTGAGAGGACATCCAAGCCAGGTCACCTGCACCGTGTACCCATTGTACAGGTGGGGACACTGAGGCCCAGCTAGAGAAAGGATTTCCTGGTTTGCTCCCTTCGGTTAGCTCTGTCCTGGGGCCTTGCCTGGCCCCAGCCACGTTCCTCCTCCCTTTTCTCTGGGTCGCCCAGCTCTGCCCGGGGAGGCGGCCAAGCTCCTGGAGTTATTCTCTTCCAAGGCTGACAAGGACCCCAGGGCCCCTCCTGCAGAGCTGAGGCCTCAGCCCAGGGGGTCAGGGTCTAGGGGGCGGGCACCCTGGATGGCAGGGGTGCAGGAGCGCCCACCCGGGAGGCCCAGCAGTGCCGCGGGCACTCACGCGACTTCGTTCAAGTAGGTGAAGAGCTCCAGGGAGGTCCGGTGTGTGGTGCCGTCCTTGACGTTGGTCACCTTCACGGGGACCCCTAGGGCAGGAGGAGAGGGCGCTGGGCCTCGGGCTGGGCTCCCACCGCCCCGCCCCGCCCTCTCCCACCGCCCCGCAATGCCTTAAATGGATGTGACAGATATGGAGTCGCTGGGACTCCTTCAAAAGCCCGGAGCAGGTTGAGGCCTGCTGGGGGGAGGGAAGGGGCGAGCGAGCCCGCAGAATGAAAGGGGAAATGCAATAAAAACGCTCTCCCCCACCCTCCCATTCTCCTGGCCCCCTTTGCATTTAGGGGCTGTGAAATTGGAACCAGGCCCTGAACTAATTCAATTTCACGCTCCACCATTGTCTTAGGCAGGAATACCTTCTGTCCACCAGTCGCCCGGGCCGCCTGGCCGGGGCGCGCGCGCACACTCAGCCCCGCCCCCCCCACGTCTGTCAGGTGCACCCCAAACCCCGGCTCCACACGCAGCCCCGGGCCGGGCGTGGATCCTGAGAAGCGGGGTCTGGGGTGGCAGCAGGGCCCGGGGAGGCACTGGGGGGGGCGGGATGAGGGGGTGGCAGCGCGGTGGGGGGGGCTGGTGGGTGGGTTCGGGGCTGACTTTGAATAGGGAGCGGTGTGAAATGAGCAATAAATGTATTAGGGGCTAACAAGAGAGCCGTAACAGTGACAAAGAAAAGCTGTTCAAAGTTGGAGACTAATCCCCACCCATCTGCCCGGCTCATTACCATGTAGGGAGCCACCGGGTGCCAATCAGGCTTCAATAGCCGCCTTCCAGTCTTTATTAGCCGGGCGCCGCTCGGAGGGCTGTGCTGAAGGTGCTGTCAGCCGCGCCATTCTTAACCCCCATTTCCAGGGGTTTTATAACTTGGTTGTAAATTGCTATTAAATGTAAGTCTGCCCAATAATGAACCTTAAGCCCCTCTCGCCACCCCCCCGCCCCTGCCCGCTCCCTTTCTCTCTCCCTGCCCGGCCCCTATTATGGGCCTCGGACGGGGCCTGCCCGGAGAAAGCCTCTTAGCCTTTAAAATAGTTAATAATTAGATTAAAACTTCAAATAAATTAACTAGAGAGTGAATGGGGGGGCTAGGCAGGGGAGGGGCCGCCCGTCTTTTCCCTTCCACACAATCCCCGGATCATCACAATGGACGCCTCTTCTGCCCGGTCCCCGGAGAAGGCTGCTGCAGCCTTGTGCCCGGGACCCTCCGCCGCCTGTGGCCCCCTCCCCTACCCGCCCGGCTCTGCCTGCCCGGGAGGCGGGGAGGGGCTGCTCGCTTGGTCCCTCTCTCTCTGGGGCGCGCAGGGCAGAGTGGGCATGAGCTGGGCTTGGGGCTCCAGCTGCCCCTGGCTGGCAGGAAACCCGAGGGGGGCAGCCGATCGAGGGGCACGGTGGGGATGCCCGCTGGCTTGGCCGGGCTCCTGGGAAGGCCTGGAAGAGGCGCGTTGGTGAAGCTCGGAGAGCCGGCACCTGTTTTAGGAGCTCCAGGGGCGAAGGTGCTGTCGAGGTCGCCCCGGCCAGGGGGAGAGGGGTTCCAGCCTCTGCGTCCCACACCGGCCTGCTCTCGCCCTGGGCATCCTGGGAAGGCCACACTGCAGGGCCCTCCCGCTGTCTCCCTGCACCCGTGCAGGAAACTGCTTTGTGGATGTCCAGGCCTGCGATGCCCTTGTGCCTCCTTCTCAGCTCCTCCAGCTCCTGCCCAACACCTCCTCCTCCAGGAAGCCTCCCTGATCTCTGTAGCCTTCCTGGGTCCCCAGGGCCCTCAACTCCGACCAGGCAGGCGCCTTCCCACCTTCCCCTGGGATGAGAGACAGCTGGGCACGCGGGCCAGGCCTGCAAATACTTCATGTTGAGAGCAGTGAGGATGGGGGGAGACCAGGGTGCTCCCCAGCACCAAGGAGAGGAGAGGGGGCAGCTTTGGACTGGAGGGTGGGGGCGGCGAGGCAGCTAAGGTCCCGGATGTGGATCAGAGGGGGTTACTGGGGCTGGGTCTTCCCAGGCACACCTCACTCTGCACCGGAAACACAGCAGGTCCTCGACCCTCACCCCAATTCGACGGAGGAGATGGAGGCTTGAGAAAGTGGAATGACTCCCTGCTGGCTGCTCAGAGGACTGGTGCACCTGCAGTCCAGACCTGGTGCCCGGGCCCGCACGTCGGGCAGCCGAGAGCGTGCGCCTCGCTCGGCGCTGAGCGCTCCGGGCAAGCGGGTTCCTGGGGGCCCGTGCAGCCCCTGCCCGGGTCTGGGCTCCAGAGGCCCGAGGCTCCCAGGCAGGACGCCGGGGGCTGCGAGGCGGGCACGTACCTTTCTTGAACTCGATCTCAAGGACGTCGGGGCTGTTGGGGGCTTTAGCTGGGTCCTCGGTCTTGGTGTAGAGCCCTGGAGGTGCTTGGTTCTGTGGAGAGATGGCAGGAGGTTAGCAGCGCGGGGTGTCCAGAGCTGGGCCAGGACGCCCCGCACCCCTCGGCCCCGCAGGACCCAGCCACGGCGGCGGGCGCCTCCCCACCAGCCCCCAGCCCGGAGCCGGCCCCCGCTTGCCAGGGCCCTGGGAAACAAAGGGCTGGAGAAATCAGACAATTTTTCCCCTCAACTTGATCTCATCTTTCTCTTCGACGCCCCCACAGCTGGGGGTAGAATAGCGGGAGAGGAACAAGTCAGGCAGGAGGAAGTGGGACTTTGGAGGGGCGAGGGAGGCCCGCTCGCTCTCGCCCGCGCCGGGAATTGGGGTTTATTCTGCAAAGCTAATGACTGCGCGTGACCCCAGCAGGTGCTCTGGCGAGCAGAGCCGTCCCCCGGGTGTCCGAGGTTAATACTCACAGGAAGAAAAGAGAAGAGGAAAGCAAAAACCCATTTGAAAACACATCAACCTTTATGCACATTTTCTTTCTGGAGCGTGTTGGGAAATGGGCCTCTCGCCTCGGCGCGGTGGCGGGGGGCTGCTGTGCGCCTCCCCCGCTCCCCCAGGCTGTGGCTTGGACACTTGCCACCGTGGGGCTGGGGGCCTCTGGGGCCTGACTGCTCGGGTCCCTGCTGCGGGCATCCCGAGGCCAGCTGTTCCGTCCACCTGCCGACACCCTGGGAACCGCAGGCCCTGAAATCGTCCCTTGGTGGGCACGTCACCACCTCACTTTCCCCCACAGCTGCTTCTGGGTTCTCGGCGGCCCGAGCGCCTTGAGCCCCATCTACAGATGAGGAAGTCGAGGCTGAGGAGTGGGCTGGCTTGCAAGGCGCAAGTTCCCTGTAGGCCGGGATCTGTGTGTCTTACTCCCCGTCTGTCGCCCAGCGCCGGGACACGTGGGCAGGGTTTTCAAAAAGCTCACGGGAGAATAATGCTACTGAAGAAACCACGCGAGGATTTCACTGGTGTTATCTTTCAATTTCATTTTTTACACACTTTTTAAAGTGCCCTCGGAGGTGTGGGACTTTGGGTGTGAAGGAAAATACCCCCGAGCCAGGAGTCAGGGTCTCAGCCGGTGGGGCTTTGGGCAGGCTGCCTTACCTCCTCGAGCCTCAGTTTTCCCACCTGTGAAATGGGGGACTTGAGACTTGCCCTTGACGGGCTTAGAGTGTAAGTGCACAGGCAGTTTGTTTCTGGATGTGAAAACGCCAGGCAGGGTGCACGCAGTGTGGGGCTGTGCTGGCGCCCGGGACAGCAGGTGCCTGGAGCTCTGCTGAGCTCAGACAGGGCCCGCAGGTGAGCCTCACCTCCAACAGCTGTGCGGCTGGGCCACCTGCTTCCTGCGGCCGTGGGCCAGCAGAGGTCTTACTGATCCCAGGCCTGATGGCCCTGTGTACCAGGAGGAAAACCAAGGCACTGGGCAGAGGTCCGACTCGGTCCTCTTCCCGACCCCTTCCTGTCTCAGCTGCTATGGAGCCCAGGCTGGGGGCCAGTGAGAGGCTTGGGGTGGGAGAGAGGTGGCACCGTAAGCTTGGGGTGGGCATCTGGGCTGGTTTCTGGGAAACAGCAGGCTCCTCTGGTCTCATGGGCTCTGGGAAGCCACTTTCCCCGGGCACAGACAGAGGGCAAAAAGAGCAGGGGTGGGCCTCCAGCAGGCTGGGGACAACGCTGCCACCGTCCTCTCCCGACCCACCCGGGACTGCCCCAGCCCAGGTCTCACTCAAGCCAGGGCCCCAGCGCTGGGGTCCCCGCCCTCACCTCACCCAGGCCCACCTCCACCTGCAGAGCCAAGCAGGAGGAGGTGTGCATTGGGAAGACAGCCCCCCCTCCCCGGCTGGGTGGTGGGCACCTTGCGGCAGCGATTAAATAACATAACTAAATAAAAATAAAATGACATTTGCTTTGCATTCCGAGGTGGCCTGGGCGCCTGCCTTCTTTTTTACTCTCTCTCCTAAAAGCCCAGTTCAAATGACAAATAGTTTGTTGGTGAGTATCAATGCCATCTATTTTTCCCTCCCAGCAGGAGGGCTCACTTCCAATGTCATTGGGGGGGGGGGCGGCGCTGCCGCAGGGAGGGGCGAGCGAAGAAAGAGAGAGAGAGAGAGAGAGAGAGAGAGAGAGTGGGGGGGGGAGGGCAAAAGAAAGCATGAAACAGGGCCGGAGAAGGAGAAATTGGCAGCAAATGGCCCATGCGCTAAACCATGATGTGCAGGCATGATCGATGCCGCGCGGGGCTCATTCACCCAGCATCTCTGGCGGGCCGGCGCCTGAATGAACTCTTTCACTGCGGCCGTATGAAGTTAAAGCAAGTAAATGTCTATCTTTCTTCGCATTAGCTGCCTCATTGCCCTTCAATCAGCCCTCATGGAGGCAGAAAATGGCCCAGCCATCTGCCTTGAAGCCCTCCCTTCCGCAGGCCGGGGGGCTTTTTTGGGAGAGGGGGAGGGGCACCGGCTCCACTGGATGGGTCCACGCACACGAGAGCAGGGCAGAGATGTTGCTGTGGCCACGGCGGCCGGGGGGTCCTGGCGTGCAGCCCCCAGCTTGGGCCCCCCCCGAGGGTCCCTGTGGCCAGGCTTGCCAGGGCGGCTGGGCCCTGGGTGCCCCCTCCACTCGCACCCAGCCCCGCCCAGCCTGTCTGAGAAGGAGCGGGGTCCTTGAGGGGTCCTCTAAGGATCTCAGCCTGAGGAGGGGGCCTTGCCACCTGGCACACAAGGCTCAGAGGGGCTGAGTAACGTGCCCAAGCTTGCACAGCAACAGGAAGCAAGATGGACAGAGGGTGTGGGCCAGCCCGGGCCCTCATCAGGCAGGAGGCCTTGGAGGGGCCGGACCTGCCCACAGCAGTCTCAGGATGTCCTCCCGCCTCCACTCTGCTCGGCTCCCCGGCCTGCCCCTTCCCGGGGTTCCTTCTGTCTGGTGACGGGAGGGCCTTGGCTGCCTGGAGAGGCGTGGGGAGTGGGCCCCCTGCCTGGCCGCGCGGCCCCCCTCGGTGCTGACTGACTGGCTAATTAGGAGGGGCTGGCCTAAGTGTCTCGGGGTCAGCAGAGCGTGAACTGGAAAAACCTGTGGCCAGCAGGCGGCAGCCCCCGGGGGGCAAGGGTGCCGCTGTCCCGAGTGCCACGTTCCACGGTCGCTCGCTTGGACCCCGCAGGGCAGTGCAGGGCAGCCGGCACCCTGGGCTGGGCACTGGTCCCCGCCCCCCGCAGCCCACACCCAAGGCCAAGCCCCCCAGAAGCGCTGGCTGGAACTCAGGCTGGCACGGCCTGGGCCGCCCACGTCGGTGAAAGTCTGAGGCACCAGACCCCGGGGGACCAACCTGGGGTCCCGTGCAGGGCTCCGGCCTGCTCTACCCTCGCCCGCACCCCCGCGCCTCCTCCTATCCAGCTGCTCTTCTGGGATCCCCAGAACCAGCCACCCCGGGGTGGGTAGGGCTGGGCCAGGGGGACACAGTCCCTCCCTCGGGGACAAAGAGATTTTTCTCTTCGGTGATAGATTTCGCTCCCCCACTCACGGTGGGCAGGGGGAGACACAAAGAAACCCCCCGGAGAGAGAAACCCTAAACTTCAAACAGGGCTGAGGGCCCAGCTCGGGTCCTGGGGCTCTGACTCCCTCCCCCGCCCCCCATCGCAGGCCAGGCCCACCCACAAGTGTCTCATCTGCCTAATTACTTCTTTATTGTCTCACAATCACACACACACTCTCTCTCTGCTGCCCTCAAAAAACCTCCTTCCCCTTCATCCAGCAGCAATTAGGAAAAGAGGGGGCTGGGTGGGGAGGGGCGGGATACAGGCAGGGCTCCCACCCAGCTCTGAGCCCGCCCCGTGAAATTTCAAATTAGGCTCCCAGTGCCTCGGACAGCGTTGGCAGGGAGCAGCTACCAGCAAAGACGGAGGGGGACGCGCAGTTACCTTGGGGTTCTCCAGGATTCCAGCCTCGTAGCTATGTCGGGAGAAGGAAGGGGGCGGGGGTCAGTATATGGGGGCCACAGCCAGGCCACCCACCCCCGCCACGTCCTGCTGGGCCCGCGGTCTCAGTGGTTTTTTCCTCTTTGCCCAAGCGACTGCCACCAGCCCTTTCCTGCCCATCCTGCTGGCTACGGCAGAAGCCGTCCACCCCGGGGCTCCACCCGTGGGGCGCCTGCTCCCCGTGGCCTGGCTGAGGCCCCTCACGCCACCAGGCAGAGGGGCAGTGAGGGCAGACGGAGCTGGGGGCCTCTCCGCCCCCACAGGGCGGGGCCGCGGCGGGGGTGCACTCGTGGGGCTGACCCACCTGATGTGCATGAGGTTCTCATCCATGCTCCACGGGTTCTTGGGGGTGACCGGGATGGGGATTCCGTGTTGCTGCAGGTGAGAGACAACACAGGGCAGCCGTGAGGGGCTCTCAAGGTGGCGACTGCCCCAGACTCCGCCCCACTCCTGCCCCTGGCTAGCCTGCCCCGGGGAGGGAGTGAGGGTCTCACTGACGGACATAAGCATGTAGAAACTGTAAGATCATGCATCTGGAGGACAGCGCTCTCAGAGGTTCCTTCTAGAACATTCTACGAGTGCACACAGTGCTGAGCGTGTCCCTGAACCAGCTCACTAACTCCTACCACGAGCCCGTCAGCTGGACGCTAGGACGGCCTGAGCTCCCACCGAGGACCCAGGGCCAGGTGACGGCAGGGGCCCCCGCCACGCTGTCCAGCATCACGTGGCTGGCAGCCCCGGGAGCCGCCCCTCCCTGGGCCTGGCGTCACTCACATACCCTGCGGCAGGAGCACCCCAGGCAGCCCCAGCCCCAGTGGCTTGGGGCCCAGTGGCACTCTGAGTCCCAGAGGGACCACTGCTCCGTTGAGGGGGAACACAGGTTTCCACCATGACCTCGGGCTACAGGCCGGTGGACGCTGTCATCGGAGGCCCCCTACTCAGCCTCCAGGAAGCCACCGTGGTCTCTTCATGCAATCTTAGGAGGAGGCCCCCCACCCCGGGGTCCTAATGGTTCTGGGAGTGAGCGCTGGAGCCGGAGAGAGGAGGCTGGCCTGGGAGATGCTGCCAGCGGGGGGCGGGCCACTCACTGCACTCGGCAGGGGGTGGAGCACCTGGGCCGGCCTGGGCTCCAGTTCCATGTCGGCATGGAACTGTGGTCTTTAGGCTTTGCCAGGAGACCTGACTCGTAAGTCGCTGTCCACTCTATAATTTGTCCACGCTTCCACTTGAACCTCGTGGGCAAATCCGGACACGGAATTTCCAGGGGAGGGGCTTGGTGTGGGGGTCGAGAGCCCGCCAGGTTCCCCGCAGCTGCCTCTGATTTGGGGGCAGTGTGGGGTCAGTTCTGCCCTCTCTCTGCCCACCTAGTGGCATGGAGAGGTGAGGAGGGGAGGGGCGGGGCAAATGGGACAGCGGCAGGGACAGTCCTCAGCCTGAAGAGGTGGCCAAGCCCCTGTGCCCGGGACCCCCCGCCCTGCACGCACGGAGGGTGCTCTGGTCCCCGCGCCTGGCCTCGCCTTGGGGTTCCGGCTTGGTTTGTTTTGTTTTTTTAAAAATGACTTCCAGGGGCAACAGGAGGGAAAGGTTCTGAGTGTGCCTGCCTTGGGCGAAGGGTTTGGGGGTAACATGGCACCTGCCCGAGCGGCCTTTGGCTTCGGCCACCTCTGGGTGTCGAGAGCAGGGTTCTGCGAGCCTTGTTGGGTTCTGCCTCCTGTCTCAGCCCCCGCGGGGCTCTGAACGTGGGACAAAGCCTGAGGCTGCTCTGGTATCCTGGACATGTCCTGGGTGCCCTGCCACCCCTCCCTCCCCAGAACGTGTAGGATCGCCCACAACTCATTCTGGACCTCCCCCTGCCCCACCTCCAGAAAGAGGGAGGGCAGCCCAGGGGGCAGCGCTCCCTGCTGGACAGGTTATTCCTGGGGACAGCTAAGCGCTTGTCCCCCAGATCAGGGCGGGGCAGGCCACAAGGCAGTGGTGGCTGCTGGGAAAGCCAGCGCCGTGGAACCGAGTGGAGACCAAGGCGTGGCGGCCCGACTGGAGGCGTGAGGGTGGACGGGGCAGCGCTCACGAACCATTTTTCTTAAAAACGAGACGCACGCCCCATTCCGTGTCATCGAGGAGACGTCGGGTGGGGGTGGGGGGCTAGCCAGCCCCAGCTCCCTTAATAGCTCTGCTCCTTGACAATTTGTTTGGCAACATATGGTCTTGCCCTTGTAAATTCCCCCCTTAATAATCAAACAACAGATGGTGGAGAAAGTCCTTCCTCCCAGCGCTCCCGGCCCTAATGGGATGCTGGCTGCAGGGGCAGGGCGCGTCCCCCACCACGCGGCACCTCTCGGCCGGCCGCGAGCGCGCGCACAGCCAGCCGCGGCGCCTGCTATTTAGAAACCTGAGCAATTTTCTGGTGTGTGCACCGGGCCGCCTTCCTCCGTCTGATTGATTGAGGCTGTTTGTCAAGAGCTGCCATGGAGTCGCTAAAAAGAAAGGTGCCCCGGGGAGCGGCTCCGACTCTTGATGCAAAACTTCTAATGTGTTTTATTGCAACTTGTACCTCAACAGGGGCTGCCGCCACCGACGGCTTTGTCCACTGCAGGCCCCTCCGAGCGCCTACCTGCTCCCCGGAAAGCAACTGGGCGGGCACGGGGGAGTGCGGGGAACCCCACCCCCACCAGGGAACAGGGGCTGGAGGAGCGGGACCCCCCCCCGGGAGTGCCCAGCCCAGGACGCGGGCAGGGTGGGGGAAGGCGTGGCCTACCTTGGCGTAGTCCATCAGGTCGCTGCGGCCCTGGAACCGGTTGTAAAACTCGGGCATCCTCCAGGGAGCAATGACCTAGGCACAGGGCAGAGGTCAGGACCGGGGCGGGCAGAGCTGCTGGCTCCCCCTGGACCTTTCACGGCACAGCTGGCCCCTGTCCCTCCGAGAGGATGGGGTCCATGACGTGCGGCCTGGAGTCCCCGTTACACGGGGGAGAATGGAGCCTGTCCCGTGGGGGCGGCGCTCCCGGGCAGAGCGGCTGTGTCCCCTTCGGGCCTCAAGGCCACTGCTGGTGGGCGGTGGGGTCCAGAGGTGACCCACCCCGCCCCCGCCCCAGCTACCCCAGGGAGTCGGACAGAGCCTGGCAGGGACCGCACTCACTCCACTTGGGGCCAGCTGGCCAGAGAGGGGCGGGGATGGGTCCCTGAGAGGAGCCCCCACGCCCGCCCCCACCCAGGGAGACAGGCAGGCCCCAGCAGTAGGCAGGCGGGCTGGGGTAGGGCACCCCGGGGTGGGGGCGGTGTTCAGCCCCCAGGCCAGGCTCAGCGCTGGGCACACCCTGTCCCTGTCCCTGTCCCCTCTGCCAGCTCCTGCCCCCAGCCCCTCTCAGCCCTCGGGGCTTGGCGGGTGCAGACAAAGGCCCAGAAACTGGACACTCTGGTCCCCAACGCTGCGGTGGGAACCAGAGGAGGGCAGGCCCGGGGGCCAGTCGCCAAGCGGCCGCTCTGCAGCGCCTCCCAGCGGCCTGGTGGGCAGGGTCCCGACAGACCTCAGAGCTCAGCCACGCACACCCCCAGGCACCGACAGATCGTCCGCTTAAAGGGGAAAAATGGAGACCCCCAGAGCCCCCTGGGGTTCCGCGAGGGAGCAGACCCTCGGCAGCTTTAGCCAAAGTGGCTGCAAAGAGGATCGAATCCAGGCCTGCGCTGGCTGCCACTGTGGAGACCCCCCCCGCCAGGCGCCCACCAGAGTCTGGGCGGGCAGGAGGCTGGGGGGCGTGGCCTCACTCGGGCTCCCTAGGTGGACGGGTGCATCTTGGGCGCAGGTGTTGAGTAAGAGACGCAGGGACTGAGACGTGGCTATCAGAGGAATCAGAAATGGCCCACAGGGCTGGCCTTTCCTCGCTTCACTCCACTCTGGCCCAGGAGCCCCGGCCTGACGCCCCCACAGTAGACACTGGAGGAGTGGCTGGCCGGCTGGGTGGACCAGGCCCAGGCCCACGGGCAGGCGCAGGGGCGGGGCGGTGGCTGGCAGGACAGGGCCGTGGGTGATTCCCTGTCCAGGACCCGGTGTGAGACGGGGCAGCCAGGCAGGATCCAGGGCACAGCTTGGTGGCTGCGAGGGGCTCAGAAATCGGTGGCCAGTGCCAGCGCCGTGCCAGCCTGCGGCCAGGAAGGCCAAGGGCAGGCCCCTGGACCACACCTCCAGGAAGAACGAAAGGGCAGGCAGGACGTGGCCGCCCCAGGGCTGGTGTGAGATGTAGGAGCCCCGTAGATCGGAGCCCGCGCTGTCCACGGGCACCGTGGGCACCGTCCCTGTCCTGTAGATCCTCCTAGAACCCGCGGTGGCTCCTCCCGGGGCCGCCCCCCGACCCCTCCCCAGGGAGGCAGCTGCGTCTCACCTTGATCTGGGGCGCCAGCGAGTAGCAGGTGAGCTCGAAGCGGACCTGGTCATTCCCCTGCAACAGACGGGGCCGGTCAGGGCCGCGGGGCTGAGGCTGCTCTAGCACCCCCAGGGACCCCGCTGCCGCCGGGCAGCTCCAGCCGGGGCTCCGGTGGAGGCTGAGGGCCCAGCTCCTGCCCGGCAGTGCCCCCAAGACTCGATCCCCGTGAGCACGCGGCACGTGCAGGACCCCACGCGCCCAGCGCGTGTGCCAGGCTGTGGGTGTCCTGACTGCTGTGCGGTCCAGGGTGGGGTGTGAGCTGGGGGGGCCCAGGATGTTAGCACATCTGAGTGCAGGGGTGCGACCCCTCGGCGGGGCTGGCACACAGAGGGGTGTGTGCAGTAGGATCATGTATGTGGGCATGTGGCCAAGTACACAGTGTGTGTGCGCGTCACCACACGTGTGCAGTGCAGTGTGCATGTGTGTTATATGTGTGCACAGTGCAACCTGTGTGGGCCCCATCACATGTGTGCATGTGTGTCATCATATGTGTGCACTGTGCGGAGTGTACGTGTGCCATCATGTGTGTGCACTGCTCGGGGAGTCCCATCATGTGCGTGCACGCATGTCATCACGTGTGTGCACTGTGCAGTGTGTGGGTGTGTGCCAGCACGTGTGTCCACCATGCAGAGTGTGCATGTGAGTCCCATCACGTGTGTGCACCGTGTGTTCAAGTGCCACACGTGTGTTGCGGGCAGTGCAGGGGACGTCTGCCCAGGGGCCACAGCCGAGACTCCAGCTGGGAGAGGCCTGGGGGGCCCCCTCCAGGCAGCCCCTGAGCCGCCCACACCACAGACCGGGTTGGGGGTCCTGGTCCCGGGGCGGCCTCATCTCCGCCAAGCTGGGGGAGGAGATGGAGCCGGGAGTCCGCAGGGGGCCCCTTGCGTCTCAGCTCAGAGCAGGAGGGGGCTCATCCCCGGGCCCCAGGCACCCCCCCGCCGTGGGCTGAGGAGGAGGAGGAGCGGGAGGGGGAGGCAGGCTGCTGGCTCCGGCCAGCCCAGCCCAGGCTGCTGCCGCGTCCTGCCCGCTTCCCCACGGGCTGGCGGCGCGGGGCCCCGCGCGGAAATAACAGAGCGACCTTTCGCCTACTGTGAAAACTGCACGGGCGAGCGGCGCAGGCAGCGGCTGCAGAATAACATGTTATTTTCCAGAGCTTGTCAGGTGGCGCGGAAACCCAGCTCCAGGCTCTCGCCGCGCAGCCGGGGGCCTCGGAGGGGGCGGGGGGGGGGGGTCCGGGCTGCCCCACGGATGCCGCCTGGGGCCTGGGTGGGGGGTCCCTCGTCAGCCAGCTCCTGCGCCCTGCACACGGCGCCTCCGTGAGCACACAGCAAAGCCTGCTGCCCCTTGGGCCGCAGGACTTCCAGCTGCTTTGCAGACGACAAGGTGAAGTTCAGAGAGGCGAGGCCACTTGCCTGGGGTCACACAGCAAACACGGCCATCCTGACCGTTCACGCGCGGGCAGCTGGCCGACTGCCCCGATGAGCTCAGGAGTCCTTCTACCACCCGGCCGGCCGTGGGGACAAGGGGACCAGGGGGGAGGGGCCGCACCACGCCCGGAGCAAGCGGCTCTCACTGGCAGACTCACTTACCGCCCGGGGTCCTGTCAGCCCCTCTCCTCCCCACCACGGCTTCAGGTTTCCCCAGCACAAAGGCATCCAGGCTGCCACGGGGACCCCCCATCTGTTCAGGAGCTGGAGCTCCTCTGAGAAGCCACACACACAGGTCCCCCACGCTCAGCCTGTCCGGGGCAGAGCCGGGGGCCCGTGTGGCTCTCCCCCAACCCCGGGACCCCCAGCAGTGGAGCAGCACCCCCGGTCTCCCATCTGCCCCCGGGACAGCCATACAGATGGCGTCACTGACATAAGCCCCGCCTCCCCGCACCAGTGCCGGGTTTCCAGGCCCCTCTTCCAAACCTGGGCTCAGCCCGGCTTCTGGGCGGGCAGGGAGCAGGCTGGCAGCAGGGGCTGAACGCAGCTGGTGTCTGTCTGCGTGGGCTGCTCCGGCCGCCCCACGCCCCTCCCCCTACAGCACTCCCCCCCATCTACCCCCTGAGCCCCTGCTGGGCTCCTGGGCCTCGGCCCCGCCCCACGCCTCTACCGGGCCAGCAGGTCAGTGAGACTGGAACAAGGACCCCCACAGCCTGCATCAGGAGCCGGGCGAGATGCTCAGAAGGGCCGGCCCCCCGGCTAGAACCGCCCCCGGCGCACCCCCCCGTCACCTGCTTACGCCCCAGCCCCTCCTCCTGCCTGCCCAGCCCTGGTCATGACTCCTGCAGCCCCACAGCCTCCCTCTTGCTTGATCATGGAACCCACACAAAGGACACCCACCACCCGCGACCACTGGCGCCCAACCCTCGGCCCACCAGACACTGAACCCACTCGGCAAGGCGGTCCCGGTGCTCCCCCACAGGCACCCCCGGTTCTTGGAAATTGTCTCCATGGGCTGCCGGGCCTTCCAGCGTTCAGTCATAAGGGGAAACTGAGGCACGGGAGTGCGCCTGGCACCCCCGCTGCTCTCAGAGATCCCTCACTGTGTCTCAGGTCAGACTTCCTCCTTCAAGGGCCTCTGACTGTGAACTTCCGGGATGAGCCCAGGGCCCCAAGTGGCCGCGGGATCTTGGCAGAAGGGTTCTCTGCACCCTAGCCCTGCAGAGCCAGGACTGGCACCATGGCAGCCCAGCCACCTCCTCCCCAAGGAAAGCCTCAAACCCAGGCCTCTGGCGCCCTCTGGTGGCCACCGCTGGCTGCTACTCCCAGCCCTCCGGGGGCGGGGGGTTGGCATAGGGTGCAGGGGGGCTGCCTCCCTGGCCAGCGCCAGACCCACCCACTCCCTCCACCAGCCCTGACAGCGCCTCGTTGAACCCTGACTGTGCCTTTCCCATCTGGGATCCTGCTCTCCTGGCCGGATCTTCCTTCCTTCCAAAGGAGCCAGCTTTGCAGTCCAGCCTCACTCCCTAACCCCCCTGCTGGCCCCAGCCTCGCCCTGGCCCCACCGCTTCTCCCACGGCCACAGCTCCTGCTCCTAGCCTGCTCAGGGCCTCTCGTCTTTAGGCCTTTGCACAGGCTGTTCCCTCCGCCTGGCACACTGTTCCCTGTCCACACTCTTGCCTTGGTCCCTTGCCCACGGCTCCTGTCTGCGGGCCCCCAGCTGCCAGATCACGCACCTCCTCCACCAGGGCCTGGGCCCCCCTCACCACTTCCACCCCACCCCCCCCGGCACTGCTGCAGGGCTTGGCAGCCAGGTCCTGTTCCAGCCCCCTAACCAAGCACTCACAACTCAGGGCCCCGAGGACGGACGGCCTGGCGGGCGGCGCACCCACAGCTTTCCCTCGGGCTGCACTGCACCCCCAAAGACAGGTCTGAGTCTTAGCGACTCTCAGTGGAGGGCTGGGGTCGCTGTCGCCAGCCTCCTGCTGGGATCTTGGCCCCAGCCTGGAACCGCCAGGGCCGCCCCCCTGGCTGCCTCCATCCGTTCACAGGCCCCGCCCCCTCTCCCTCTGCCCAGGCCCCGCCCCTTGTCCTTGTCCTCACCTTGCCAGTGGCACCGTGAGACACGTACTTGGCGCCCTCGCGCTGGGCGATCTCCACCTGCTTGCGGGCAATGCAGGGCCTGGCCAGGGACGTGCCCAGCAGGTAGCGGTCCTCGTACATGGCGCCGGCCTGCACAGCCGGCCAGATAAACTCCTCCACGAACTCCCTGCTGACGTCCTCGATGAACACCTGGGGGGACGAGGCCGTGAGCGGGTCTCGGCCGGGCGGGGCTCGGGGCTCAGGCCAGGCGCCCCCATTCCCCTTCTGCCTGCCACTGCAGCAGCCATCGCTAGTTGATTCCAGCACACCGCACTGTTACTCTCCCCCTGCACTCACGTTAGACATTACCAATCAATCCTGATACACTCCATTTGGCCAAATCTGGAGACACTTTGGGCCGTCCTACCTGCCAGGCTGGGGGACGTGGTGCTGGCATCTTGTGGGGGGAGGGCCAGTGCTGAGGCCGGCAGCCCCGACCTCAAGCAGCGTCCTCAACATGCAGAGGCCGGGGCTCCCGCGGCCCCTCAGGGAGGGGTCCTCTGACACTCGGCCTCTCACTGCCGACCTTCACATCGACCTTCACATCGACCGTGGCACGAAAGCAAGGGGGCAGTGGGGACGGTGCCCCTGCAACCCCAGAGCAGACAACCACGCTGGGCTCGGCCACGGATGCTTCACGTCGCACCCGCACGGCGCCTGCCACACTCAGGGTGGCCGTGGCCGGGGGCTGGTGTGATGGGCTGAGCTGTGGCTTCCCACGCCTGCATCCCAGATCAGAGCGCAGGTTCGAGTCCCGGCTGCTCCAGCTCCAATCCAGCTCTCTGCCAATGCACCTGGGAAGCAGCAGGTGACGGCCCAAGGCCTTGGGCCCCTGCACCCACGTGGGAGACCCGGAAGAAGCTCCTGGCTCCTGGCTTTGGTCTGGCCCAGCTTTGGCCGTTGTGGCCATCTGGGGAGTGAACCAGCAGATGGAAGACCTCTCTCTCTCTCTCTCTCTCTGTAACTCTGTCTTTCAAATAAATGAATAAATCCTTAAGTATGAATCTCCACACACTTTCCCAAGTGCCCTCACATTGTTCAAGTGAGTTGATATTTTTAAGATTTTCAGCCGCGACTTCGGCTGTGACCAGGAGCAGCGGATAGAATTCCAGCAGCTCTCACGAGGCCTCGGGCATTTTTAAGACAGGGAATTTTTTTTTTTTTTTTTTTTGGTTTCTTTCTGCAACTTCTTGAGAGTCCATTATAATTCTTTTTTAAGATTATAAAAAATGTAAGGTGATATTTAAAAATAAAGCAATAGGGACTCTATTCTAGCGCTACACGTACAAAAATAAATCTAAAAACTGCAAGTAGGGGCGGGGGTTTGGCCTGGTGGTTAAGACCCCAGTAAGATGCCTGCGTCCCATAGGGGGGCGCCTGGGCTTCCCCCCAGCCCGGCTCCGACACCAGCTTCCTGCCAATGCAGACCCTGGGAGTGGCAGCGTTGGTGCAAGGACTGGGCCCCCCCCCCCCCACGTGGGAGACCTGGGCGGGGCTCCCGGCTCGGGGCTTCTGCTGGCCCCGCCCCGGCTGCGGTGGGCCTTCGGGGGGTGAACCAGCCGAGGGCAGCTCTTTCTGCCCCCCTGTCTCTCACATAAATGCTTTTTAAATGACCACTGGGTCACTAAGCACACAGAGGCCTGCGTATCCGGCCGGATCAGAACGAAGCGCCCCTGCCTCCACCACTCAGGGTGCCTTTCCTGCCTCCTGGGCTCAGACCACACCCCCACCCCACCGCCAGACTGGGTGGGGACCCGCTCATTCCAGGCCAACGGCCAGCGGGTGACTTGGGACCCACGTCCACTCCCAGGGCTCACTGAGCGCTGACCTGTCCCGGCACGCTGTCGGGCCTGGCGAGCTCGCAGAGGACTGGTCAGTTCCGGGGACTGGCCAGGCGGGGCTGCGGGCCCTTCCCCCTCTCCTGCCGTGGCCTCTGCTCACTCCTCCGTGGGGAGGGGTACGAGCGGCAGTGACTTCCCCAGGGGGACGTCACACGCTTCACTGTGGGGCCTTGTCGGCTCCCTCCATCCTATTTCCCGGGCCATACCCAGCACAGGGCTGGCGCAGAACCCGACCCGTGCGCGGAGCTCAGCTGGAGCTGTTTGCTTCCGTTGAGTGGTGATGGACGGACGGAGGGGTGGGCGGCTAGATGAACGGGTGGGTGAGTGGACAGATGGCTGGGTGGGTGAACAGGTGGAGGGACGGGTAGGTAGATGGACAGATGGATGGGTAAATGAAGAGGGGGAGGGATGATAGATATGAATGCACCAATTGATGAGTGGGTGATGGATGAGTGGATGGACAGACAGATGGACACATGGATGGGTGGGTGGATGGGTGAGTGGACAGGTAGATGGATACATGGAGGGATAGATGGGTGGGTGAATGGGTGGATGGATGGGGATGGGATAGGTGGGTGGGGAGTGGGTAGCAGAGTGGCCAGGAGGGCAGGGAGAGGATGGCGATGCACATCTGCAGGGCTGGGTCACACTGGGGGCAGGAGGCTGCGGTGGGCGACACAGGAGCCCCGGAGCCCCTTGCAGATCCAGGCCTGCGTCTGGCCCCAACCCTGCCGCCCACTTGGTACCTTCTTGGCCCCGAGCTTCAGGGCCTTCTTCCTGGCTTCCTCGAAGTCTTCCTTCTGGCCGATGTTGGCCTGAGGAGCAGAAGCAGAGAGGCCCGTCAGCCGCGGGGGCGGGGAGGGCACAGAGCGGGGCTCGCGGGGAAGTGGGCCCCTGGGGGGAGCCCTGGGCCAGGCCCTGCACACACAGCAGCTCCAAGGGACGGACGTGCCTTCTGTTTGCTGCTCAGCGCCCAGAGAGGAGGAGGCAGGGCAGAGGGGGTCTGGCGAGGCGGGGTGCCTGCACCAGCTCCCACCTGGGGCTGGACTGCGGGTCCTGCTTCCCTGGGCGGAAGGGCTGGCCCGGCCGCTTCCCAGGCACACAGGCTACGGGACGAGCGGTTTCCCTCACTGACTGCAGGTCTAAGGTCTCCTGCCCCCAGCTATGTCTTCCAGCAAATTCTCCTGAGCCAGTGCAAAGGTCAGCCCGAATCAACTGCTTCCAGCTGGCTTCCCAGCCGGGGGAGCGGGGGGGGGCGTGGCCCCGGCTGGGCATGTGAGCGGGCGGGGGCAGAGAGGCCCTGTCTGGACGCTGGCATGCTCTCTGCCCCTGGCCACGGCCCTTATTTCTTTCATTCTGCTCACCAGACTGGAATCTTCCCAGAGCCCGGCAGCAGGTGTTTGCCCGAGGCCGTACCCGGCTTTCAAATCTTCCAGGTCTGCATGGCCGGGGCCGCCCCTCCAGATGGGGGCTCAGAGCTGTGCCTCTCGCACGCCAGGTGACTGGGAGCAAAGCACTCACCCCCGCGCCCCCCGCCCAGGCCTGGACGAGGAGACTGGACGCTGAGTTCTGGGCACAGAACCTTCTTTGCACGGAGGTGCAGGGGAGCAGACCACGCCTTCTGCTCGCCGTAGGAGCAGCCGGTGACCCACACCTACTGCCTTCACACGGCCACAACGGCTCCTGCAGCGTGGGCAGGGGCTCAGGCCAGAGACATCTCCCTGGCCCTGCCGGCAGAGCCCTGGGACTGCCAGGCTACGGTGGCCAGTGTGGACCTGCTGCCAGTCTTGCCTGCCCTGCCCAGAGGCCATGAAGGAAGCCAGAGGGCACTGGGCACAGGCGTGGGTGAGCTCCCACACCAGGCTCGCCCGAGGCCCTCACAGCCCCGGACTTCTGCCGGGAGTGAGCTGAGAACCGCTGGGCTGTTTCCGCTGAAGCTGGCTTGCCTTCACTTCTGGGGTTTGCAACAGTGTTTCCGGAAGAGCACAGCCCTGGAGAAAGATCCAGGGACCGTGTCCAGGGTCATGGGAAGCAGGGCTGCTTTGGTTAGGGGTCACGGCCAGCGACCCTGGATGGGGGGCAGTGCACCTGCCCTGCCACCGCTGATCTATTGGCCATCCTGGAACCAGGGCTCTCCCAGGCCCTGCCAGCCCAGGACTCCACAGTCTTTGCTGGTGGGGGACTCTGGACAGGGAGTTGTGTGCCTGCCCACAGCCTTCAGCCGGACAAGCAACCTGGCCAAGGTCACCTCCGTGCCTCCCGCCCTCTGCTGTCGCCAGCTCCGGAGGCATCTCCAGGTCGGCCATCTCACAGAGAGTGAGGCGAGCCACCCGGCACAGGCTGGCAGGCAGTGGGACGCGCAGGCACCTCCTCACCAGGTAGGCGATGACATCATAGCCTTGCTCCTTCAGCCACACCAGGATGCAGGAGGTGTCCAGGCCGCCGCTGTAGGCCAGGACCACGGAGCCTTTGCTAGCCATCTTGTCTGCAGGGAGTGGAAGGAGCCCGTGAGACCCAGGCCAGGGTCCCTGCCTGCCCCCCCTGCCAACAGTGACCTGCCCCGCTGCACGGCTTTGGCCTTGGGCGGCCTCAGCCTGCGGGGGGATGTGACCAGCACCCTCCCACCCTGCCCAGGGACCCTGACCCTGCACGCTCTGTACTCTCGTCCCACCCCAGAGCCTGGGCCAGGGCAGGAGCTCACAGCAGAGTTAGGGCCTGCAGGGGAGGGCGTGGCTTGAAGCCAGTGCCCCGCCCCTAGAGAGGACCTTTGAGGTGTGCGGAGGGCAGGCAATGTGGAGGCCTGGGCGCTGAGCCTCTGGCAGCTGACACGCCCCTTTCATGGCCACACACAGACAGAGCCATCCCCTGTCCCCCTGTCCCCAGAAGGGAAGGAGGCGGGGCCTCTGTGTCACCCATGGGTCCTTTCTCAGAAGCAGGTGCCTAGCTCTGTACCCCCCTTCCCAGCTACTGGGGAGCTTCTGGAAGGCCCGAGGAGCCCGCCCCCGGCCCCTGTGGCCACCGCCCCTGGAGGCTCTCCCCAGCCCTCTTGCCCGCCCCGCCAGCTCTGTCGCGTGGTCCTGAGTGCAGGTGTCGCTGCAACCCCGCAGGGCAGAGGGGAAAGACGTGGGTCAGCAGGCAGCAGGGCCAGACTTGGACCCAATGCCCGCCTCTGTGGACACCTGGCCCCAGTGTGCCACCCCCGTGCGTCTGACAGGTGCGCCAGGCCGCTACTGTCACATGACCTCTGAGAGAAGCAGCTCCTGGGACAGAGCAGCCGGGGCAGGGGCCGGCCATGACCGGTGCCCACTGCTCTCCTCTCCATGGGGCACTCAACCAGCCACCAGGCCCTGTCCCTGGATGCAGGGCTGGACTGCTGGTGACTCAGCAGGCCTTGACCCTGGAGCCAGCAGGCAGTACCCATGGCAACCGTAGCTGGGCCACTGGCCTCCAACGATGGCAAGGACTCCGCGGGGACATACCTGAGTTAGACGTACGGGTTCCTCGAGTCTAGAATCTGTTTTCACTGCTCGGCCAAGCACGCTGCAGAAGCAAAGCTGACGTCAGCCGCTGGGCGTGGCAGCCCGGGCAATGGCAGGGGCCCTGGACTTGGCCTCTGCCGCCATCCAGGTCCCCTGGGAGCTACCTGGGCTGCACTCGGGGAACGCAGGTGCCTGCAGGCTGTGTGTGGGGCGTGACGGTGCTGGGGGAGTATCCCATGGTGCACTTTTTTTTTTTTTTTGACAGGCAGAGTGGACAGTGAGAGAGAGAGACAGAGAGAAAGGTCTTCCTTTTGCCGTTGGTTCACCCTCCAATGGCCGCTGCGGCCGGCGCACCGCGCTGATCCGACAGCAGGAGCCAGGTACTTCTCCTGGTCTCCCATGGGGTGTAGGGCCCAAGGACTTGGGCCATCCTCCAGTGCACTCCCGGGCCACAGCAGAGAGCTGGCCTGGAAGAGAGGCAACCGGGACAGAATCCGGCGCCCCGACCGGGACTAGAACCCGGTGTGCCGGCACCGCTAGGTGGAGGATTAGCCTAGTGAGCCGCGGCGCCGGCCCCCATGGTGCACTTTTAAAGCTGCTCTGTTAAGGTAGCACTATCACGCAGTAAAAGGCGCGCACTCTTGAGGGCCCAGCGTAGCAGGCCCTGGCCCTCGAGCGCCCCTGGGAAACCATCCTGCCGACCCGGTAAGGGGCACCCGCCGCTCAGGCCACGCCCCTCCACTGGGGCCGCTCCCATTTCATAGACAAGGAAACCAAGACTTGGGCAAAGGAGCTTGCCCAAGGCCTTGCTCGGCAGGTGCGTGGTCAGAGCCAGGAGTTAAACCCTGATCGGTTGGGCTCCGCGATCCCTGCTCACAGTACAAAGCCACACCTTCCTCAGAGGCCCAGGGAAGGGAAGTGCGGGGCCAGGCGTGGTCTGGGAGCCGCAGGGGCCAGGTTACGCAGTTCTTAGGGCTACTGCTGCTTCTCCACTCCCAAAGGCTCCTGGAGCCCAGAGGGTGGGGACAGGAGCCAGGAGCAGGGGCAGCTTCTTGGAGCCAGACAGACGGACAGACAGACAGCTGGCCCACCTGCCCCTGCCCTGCCTCAATGCCTGCCGTGCCGGCTGGTGAGTGGTTAGTGCCGAGCCCTAGGGGCACACGGCACACTGCCTTCTCGTGTCCCCACCATGGCGGGCGCTGTGAGGGAGGGGACGTCTCCCGGACACACGTGGGGGGCACTCAGCGATGCTAGGTCTGCAGACAAAGGGGGGCTGGGTCCTGCAGCCTGCTGGGCTGTGCCCGGGGCTGGGGGAGGGGTGGGAAGGAATGTGTACGCTCTAGTGTGTGTGTGTGTGTGCACTCAAGTGTGTGTGCATTGAGTGTGTGCATTCGAGCGTGTGTGTGTGTGTGTGCCTGTGTGCCCCTGGGGGTGTTCACATGCGTGTGCGCCTGCACAGTGCTCATGTGCCTGTGTCACCTAAGACAGTGCACGTGTGTGTGCACACGTGTGTGTTGGTGGCACGCTGGGCTGGCACGTATGTGCTGGTGTGCACCCAGAGCTTGGCAGGCAGGTGGGCGGGGAAATGATACAGGGGACTCTGGCATCTTTCTCACTGCCTGCCCCTCCCCCCAGCCACCAGGGCCCCAGAGCTGAGCTGCTTGGGGGGCGGAGAGGGGCGAAGGACCCGCAGCTGCACCTGGTGAGCGAGAACCCACTGCAGGCCCGGCACCCCTGAGCCCATCAGCCCCGGGTTCGAGGTGCCCGAGCTCTCCAGCCTGGCTGGGGACCGGGAATGGCCTGTTCTCACCCCTTCCCCTGCGCCCATGGCCCCGCAGGGCCACTGTAGGGGCTCAGGGAGAGGCTGGGCATGGAGCCCAGGGCTGGGCCCACCGAATACTCTGGACCACGGCCACGGACGGCTGACAGCAGCCAAGCCTCGTAGCCTCAGCCTCGGTTTTCCCGACTGCACACGACTCTAAAAGCCCTTTCTGGTTCTGCCACTTCAGGAAACACAGCTTCCTTCCTGGGCGGAGGGCACTCAGCTGCCCCCCACCCCCGTCCCGTCACGCCCCCACCCCCAGGAAGGGCCAGGGCGGGAGTTCCCAGCCACCCCTCCCAGGCCGGCCCACACTCCCTCACCAGCAGCCAGACACCTGCCAGGAGGCCGGAAGGGGAGGGGCCCTTGTTGGCAGGACAGGGGGCACTGTCTGTGTGGGGGGGTGCCAGGCAGCCCGGGCACTCCCTCAGCGCCACGGAGAGCGTGCGTGGCTCTGTGAGGTCAGCGCTGTAGCAAAGGCAGGAGCAGCTGTTTTGTTTGGGGCCACGTGTGTGGCATTTTGGGGTGCAGATGGCCACGCCCCCTGCTCACGGCCGCCGCCTGCTGGGTGCACCCCACTGCGCTCCACCTCCTTTCACGTCGTGCATCTTCCAGGCAAGGAACATCCTGTCGCGCCACCCCAACGAACTTACAGCTCCTGTCGCCCTACAGAGCAGGCTCAAGGCTACACCTGTGCGGAATGTTCCACCGGAGCTCCTCCCTGATGGCCTGACTCAGCAGAGCGGAGTTTATTATACTTTAAAAAAAAACCACACCTGGCTGCAGCTGAGCAGAAAGATTCTCCCCTGCTTTGGGATTTGCGCTAAGATTTCCCCCCTATACACCTGCCCTTCTATGAGTTCCATAGAGCTGAGCTGCAGTTCCAGACTTTGACCATCAGGGGGCGCCAGTAGACGGTTATGGCCACTAAGAGACACCCCGATAAGCTCTCTCCTGGGAACGCTTGGCTATGCGGGAAAGAAGAGCTCGCTCATCCGTCCACCGCACTCCTGCCAAGGTCAGCTGCGCAGGAGACAGGGGCCAGGCCCTGGAAGATCAGCTCTGTCCAGGCGGTCGGAGCCCCCACCCTGAATTCCAGCGAGGAGTCCCCCAGGGCACACGGGAAGGCACCTGGCTGTCCTCCCAGACCCTGAGGGGCCAAGATGAGCTGAGCCAGCCGTGGAGAAGTGCTGGCGCAGCAGGTGGCTCCAGCACAAGGTGCATCCACTGACCCCACAGACCCCAAGCTGCTGGGGACACTGTGGGAGCTTGGGGTGCTGATCCTTGCCGGGGGGGGGGTGTCCTCCCCTCCCCCACGCCCGTGCCTGGCCCAGTCCAGGCATCACCAGTGATTCACTCTGGCAGCGGGTGCACAGGGCGCTCCTCCAGGGCCAGGAACCCTGTCCACCCCAGGCTCCTCCACCCTGGCTGGAAGATGGAGGAGACGCCGGGGAGCTGGAGCCCCCACCCGGCACCCAGCTCCCTTCACGACCGTCTCCCTCCCACACCAGACCTAAGAGGGCAGGGCCCGCTCACCTCCCCACCGCATCTCCTGCCTGGTGCGGCAAGGCAGCCCTCCGGGGATGGCCCCTGAGCCGGTGCCAGCTCCCACAGGGGAGCGGCTGCAGCTTGCGGACCTGGGAGACTGACCTGGGGGCTCCTCCGCCCCCACCTGTCCCTGGGTGTGAGCTGGGAGGGGAGGGCTCAAAGCTCAAGGCCGCGGGGAAGGGATAGGTCCACTCCCACCGGGGGTGCCTGCAGCCGGGGGGCCTGCTTCGCAGGGAGGACTGCAGAGCTCGGGCTGGCCTGGGCTCGGAGAAGCAGGACAGGGAGGAGTTTCCTCGGGCTGGGCCGCCGGCACGAGGGGCCAAAGACGAGAGTCAGCCCGAGGGCGGGCATTTCCTGCAGCGGGTCCCTCCCACAGGCCAGCCAGGGCCCCAGGAAGCCAGGCAGGGAGGCCACTGCCCGCCCTGGACAGAGGCCAGCCACTGCCGCCCCCTGCACGGAGGGGAGCCTAGGCATGCCCAGGACCTGGGGGGCGGCCGGCCGGGGTAGACCCATCGACTCAAGACGCGCTGAGGCTAAGGTGAAAACGATACACACGGCTGAGACGGGCGAGTGGCCGGGGGTCACGGGACCGCGCATCTGAGCCGCTGGGGCCCTCAGAGCCCTGGAAGTCGGGTCTCAGGAGGAAAATCCAGAAGGGACCCCGGCCCGCACAAGCCACAAATAACCCGATTGCTCCCCGCGTCCCTGGGCTCCTGTCCCCGCAGCTCCCCAGGCCCGAGGGGCCAGGGATTCGGCCTCTGGCGCCTTGCTCCGGGACAGAGCCTCGGGCGCTCAGCGACGCGGGGTCCGCCTCTGCCCCGGCCCGGGGCGTCCCCTCCGCCCGCGGGGTTCGCTCTCGCGGGGACCCGGGGAGAGGGTGCTAGGCTGGGGAGTGGGGGGCGCGAGAGGCTGCGGGCTCCTTACCAGGGCCAAGGCGCTGGCAGCTGGCGGCAGAGCAGGGCCGGCAGGGGCGCGCATCCCGGGTTATAAACACGGGGCCGAGGGCAGGGCCGGGGAGAGGGGACACGTGGGGACAAGCGCGCGCGCGCGCGCGACAGGCTCCGCCCCGGGACCCGGCCCCCTCCGGCAGCCGCTCAGCGCTCGCGGCCACCTGCGGTGGGCGGGGCCCGGCGCTCGCTCCGCCCCGTGCCCCAGCCGTCCCCACCCCCACTCCGTCCCCGCTGGGCGGGCCGCCGTCGGGGCGCACCGGCGGGTGTGGGCGCACACGGCGCGGGGCTCCGGCCCGCGGGCGGACTGTGCCTCGTTGTGGGGTCGTTGGGGCGGTGGCTGGAGTCGTGGTACCTGCGGGCTGACCTCAGCTCCTTCCAGGGGCTTGGCTGCCCGCCCCTGGGACGCGTTCAAAGTCTTCGGGGTGGGAATGAGGACGCGTTTCAGCCTTCAAAGCCTCTCCCTTCCTCCCACGCTGGCTCCCCTACCCCTGAACCCATCGTGCAGGCGAGGAGAGCTGGGTGGAGCCGGCACTAAAACACCCCGGTACGGGTCCTCACCTTCTCCCCAGAGCCTGGCGCCGGCCCAAACTCCCGAGGGCATCCAGTGAATAAGACTGGCTGGCTACTGACCCACTGAACAGCCGGGAAGACTGAGGCTTGTAAAAAGAAATTGGGGGTGTGACCTCAGTCTGGCCGTGGGAGGGTCCTGGACGCCCGGATCTTCCCGCAGTGGTCTGCAGGCCCCAGAAGCAGCAGGCAGGGCAGTTCCAAGCTTCCTGAGCCTGTCCCCCTGGGGTCCCCAAAGCCAGGGTGTGGCCCACGATGGCAGGGGGACCCACGTGGAGCCGGGTGCCAGAGGGGGCCTGAGCTGCGTGACCGCTGCCGGCTTCGGCCCAGCTCTGGGCCCACATCAGCAGGCGGCATGCGAGGAGCAGCCATGAAAGGACCCAGCAGCCACCGTGGCATGGGCTTGGTGGTCGCCTGCCGCAGCTCCGCCGGGCGGGTGCAGGGGAGGGAGCGCTTGCAGTGTTGTCTTCGTGAAAGCCCTACCACAGCAGCTGTCAGGGCCCTCAGTGTGCAGGCAGGAGCTGGCAGCACAGAGAGGGTGTGTGTCTGTCCCGAGGCCACACAGCACTCTGGGCTCCAGTCTCTGAGGCCCCAGCGAGAGCTGGGCTGGTGGAAGGGCCCAGGTCCCAGCCCCAGCCGCACAGGCTGCAGCCCTGGGATCTGTTCCTGCCCGACTGACGCACAGGCCCTGGTCACCGAGGGCAGTGAGGTCATAGCTGAGAGAAAACAGACCAGAAATGCCAGCAGGAGCTCCGCCCCCGAGCCTGGGGTGTGCGGCTCGCGGGGGCCAGGCGAAGGCGGACTGGCCGGGCCCCTGGAGCAGCCCAGCGCTGCCCGCACTGTCCCTCCTGCTGGCCCCTGTGGAACAGTGCCTGGGGCCAGAGTGGGGTGTGGAACCGGGGCTCCCTGACCTGGGGGAGCCCAGGCCAAGAGCAGACACATCTCCTGGCTGGCGTCTCAGGAAACGCAGCTAAGCAGGCAGGGAAACTGAGGCACAGGCCTCCGAGACAGTCTCATCTAAATAAACCCAGTCTGCCCCCACCCCCATCTCCAGGCCCCTCCAGCCGGCCAGCGCCTGTCATATCTCCCGGCTCCTGGCTCCCCTACCCCAGTTACCCTCCAACCCTTGTGCCCCCAGCAGCCAGAGAGGGCTTAAAAACTCAAACCGGAACAGGCCACACCCCTCTGCAAACTTTGCGGGGGCCTGGCATTGGGCACAGCAGGTAGAGCTGGCTCCCCTGCAGGCTCCAGTTTGAGCCCTGGCTGCTCCACTTCCAGTCCAGCTCCTGGAAAGATCAGCAGAAGATGGCCCAAGTGCTTGGGTCCCTGCCACCCATGTGGGAAACCCGGATGAACTCCTGGCTGTGGCCTGGTCCTGCCCCAGCTGTTGCAGCCATTTAAGGAGTGAACCAGTGGATGGAAGATCTGTCTCTCTGCCTCTCCCTCTCTCTCTGTAACTCTGCCTTTCAAATAAACCAATAAACCCTTTAAGACAATCAATTCATGAACATGGTATATCTCTCCATATATATTTGTCTTCCTAAATCCCCTAGCATTAGAAAGAAACACATAAAACATTTGATGAGCAGTAGGAAAGGAGCTAAAACAGCCAGCGACGTGGTGAGAGAATCCTCTGTTGTGTGAATTCAGGGCTTGGTGTCAAGCAGTGGTGTACCTCCGAGGTTGGGCTGCAGCCCAAACCCCGAGTCTCAGCAGGCTGCTCCTTCGTTTGGAGCATCTTTAGAACATATGGACTAGGGGCTGGCACTGTGGTGTAGCTGGTAAAGCTACCGCCTGCAGTGCCGGAATCCCGCATGGGTGCCAGTTCGAGTCCCGGCTGCTCCTCTTCTGATCCAGCTCTCTGCTATGGCCTGGGAAGGCAGTAGAAGATGGCCCAAGTGCTTGGGCCCCTGCACCTGCATGGGAGACCCGGAGGAAGCTCCTGGCTCCTGGCTTTGGATCTGCTCAGCTCTGGCCATTGCGGTCATTTGGGGAATGAACCAGCGGATGGGAGACCTCTCTCTCTCTCCCTCTCTCTTTCTCTCTGCCTCTACCTATGCCTCTGCCTCTCAAATAAATAAATCTTTAAAAAATATGTATGGACTAGAGGAGCCAGCGTTTCCCAGGCAAGGGCTCCAGGTGGACCAGGGAGGGAGACACGAGGTGACCGTCATGGGACAGGTCCACAGTCAGTGGCATCGGTGTGGCGGAGGCCACCACCCCGTGCTGGAGAGATGGAGTTTCTCAGGGTCACAGGTGAGGCCACCCCAGGGCCCCGTGTTTTCCTGGACACCGCGGTCCGAGCCTTCCATCCAGAGAGAGGAAGCCCTGGGCAGCTGGGCGTCTTCGCCAGGTGGGAGGGAGGCCCTGGGTTTCCGTGGAGGGGACAAAGGTCCCGCACGGGCTCAGACGTCTGAACAGCGTTTGCAGCTCTCAGCCTACAGGTGCGGCTCTCCCTCCTCAAACCCTTCCTAAGTGAGGAATGGTGCCTCGTTTTCCAGGGGATGGAGTCTGTACAGTTGTGTTTTGCATACTGGGCTTGCACTTGCAACCTTGTAAAACTCGCTAACAGTATCCGATTTCTGTGGCTCCGGAGGATTTTCTCTGTAGACACCGAAGCTGTCTGTGGCTGCGGCTGCTCCCCCTCCCCCTTTACCTCCTTAGTGCCTTTGTAAAAATGTTTTTTCCTGCCTAACTGCGACCACACAGCCCCCAGTGCGATGCTGCCGTGAACTGCGAGCGCGGCTCTCCTTGCCTTGTTCCACGTCCTGGCATAACGCTAACACACTCAGATTTCCACCGTTGAGTGCGATGTTGACTTTACGTTTCCAGTTTTTTTTTTAAGGTGGTGATGACTCTGTTGGGAGTTTATCATGAGTCGGTGCTGAGTTCTGTCAAATGCCTCTTCTGCGTCGACTAGAATGAATACACGGTTTTTCTTCTTCAGCCTTGAAGCTGCTGGGTCGAATTGGTTGTAGGGTTTACAATGTTTAAGAAACGGGGAGGCGGCGGGGGGGGGGACTTTTGGTTACAGGAAACAGAAGTGACTCAATCACAGTCTGCAGACCTCATGTGGATCTGATTTTTCAAAGCAGGATTTATTTATTTATAAGGCAGAGTGATGGGGTGGGGTGGGGAGACGGGGGGGTGGGGAGGGTCCTGCCATCTGCTGTTCACGCCCCGGACACCCCTTGGAAGAAGTCAGAACGTGGCTTCTGTGTGAGGAGCCCGGGGAAGAACAGAACCCCTGTGGGGAGCAAAGTCTGGGAATCGCCCCAGGGGAGCAGCCCAGCACTCCCAGTCACAGTCCTGCCCGCTGCTAACGGACAGGTGGCCCCAGCCTCCCCCGAAGAAAGCTCACTCCCCAGATGGCCGCAATGGTCGGAGCTGTGCAGATCCGAAGCCAGGAGCCAGGAGTCTCTTCCAGGTCTCCCACACAGGTGCAGGGGCCTAAGGACTTGGGCCATCCTCTACTGCCTTCCCAGGCCACAGCAGAGAGCTGGATCGGAAGTGGAGCAGCCGGGACTCAAACTGGTGCCCCATGGGATCCCGCACTGCAGGCGGCGGCTTTAGCTGCTATACCACAGCACCAGCCCCCAGACTTGATTTTTTTTTTTAAGTATAAAAAAGAAATAGTCATCTCTGAGTCACTGGAAATTTGAACTCTGACAGGATAATGGATGATAAAAAGAAATTTGTCTTTTAAAAAACTGTAATAATAGTGATATTATAGTTATGATTTTTAAAATAGGATATAAGTTGGGGTTGGCATCCCATGTGTGCACCAGTTCAAATCCCGGCTGCTCCAATGCCCATCCAGCTCCCTGCTAATGCTCATGGGAAAGCAGTGGAAGACGGCCCAAGTGCTTGGGCCCCTGACCCACGCGGGAGACCTGGATGAAGCTCCTGGCTCCTGGCTTCAGCCTGGCTCAGCTCTGGCCATTGCAGACATCTAGGGAGTGAACCAGCAGATGGAGACCTCTCTTTCTCTTTTTCTCTTTCTCTGCCTTTCAAATAAATGAAATAAAATGTGGGGTTCGGAAATACACACTGAAGGATTGGTAAGGATGTTATAAAATCATTTGACTCAGGACCAAAGCTGGAGGCCTGCACCGCCCACCACCCTCCGCCCTCCGCCCTCTGCCACTGCGCTGAGCGCCCGTGCTTGGAGCCAGGACTGCAGAGGGAGCGAAGCGTCTCTGCTCCCTGCTCTTGCCCCAGGGAACCCGCCCCTGGTCAGTCGCTCTCCCCCTGCCCGCCCCCACCGCAGGGGCCTGAAGTGTCCAGCAGCAGCGGAGGGGCGCTCTCTCCCCCTCCCCCACAGCCATTGTCCTTAGCTCGGCAGGAGCCTGCTGCCCCTGCACCGGCCACGCCCTCTGATCCTTGCTTGCTTTGCAGCCGGCTCAGGGCTGGGGCTTTGACCACTAGATCACTTCACAGTGGGGGGGATGAGTGCTCCCGGGGTGGGAGGGGGCTCCCCGGCTATGGGGGAGTGGGCAGGGGCTGGCACGTGAGCAGGGAGGAGGCCCCCACCTTGCACCTGCTGGACACAGAGGAGCTTGGCTGTGTCGGGACTCCAGGGACCTCACCCTGCGACCACGTCCTGGCTAGATTGGCCGCCGGCCTCAGAAAGAGCGAATGACCTCCAGGCTGCGTCCCAAGTTTCCAGGCCCCGCCCGGGGGGAACACGGAGTCCAGTTGTCGGGTTCTTGCAAAAGCTGCCTCCCGGAGTTTAATGAGTGACCCGCGGGGCTGTTTTGCACTGCTGGTGCTGCAGCCCGCTCACACAGCTCCTGGGGGCAGGGCCGCTGGACAGGGCGTTGGCCAATGACGCCGGCAGCCTGGGAAGCAGAAGTGGAAAACACCTCTCCTCCCTTGGCGACCACGTTCGCGGCTGGCACTGGGGTGGGGGGCGAGGCCGCGGGCTTACTGTGTGACCGTGGGCTCCTTGCTTCCAAAGCACCCGTTCTTTCCCGGCCTCCTTCCTCGGCTCGGGGTCAGAAGGGCCCGGGTCGAGTCCTCTTCCCCTCCGGGCTGTGTGAGCTCAGCTAAGCGGCTGGCCTGCTCTGAGCCCCCGTCCGTGGGAGGCGACCACGCGGATGGAGCGGACAGAGCCTCAGCCATTCCAGCTCCTTGCCGGAACATAGATAAAATTGGAATTCACCCTTTATCCCTACATTCCTTGAAGTCTGGAATTTACCCCTTATCCCTATGTCCCAACTCAGCCTTGTGCCCGGTGTGGTTCCGCCACCCCCACCCCCTGCATTCTTTTCCAAACCGGCCTGGAGAAACTCACCTCTGCGTGCTGCTCCCCCCACCCCCCAGCCCACCCCCGGCCGCCCGGAGGACTGGGCCCCGGCCACGCGCTCGGTCTGTGCGCAGCTGGCACTGGGTCACCCCCCACTCTGAATTTATTTATTTTCTTTGAATAAATTCGGTTTGGCTGTGAGTTCGCATTCCGTCTCCCCTCGCCCTTTCCCTTCCACAGGACACTGACACAGGACTTCACACACGATGGCTTGGAGACACAGATCAGGCCTCGGGTCCCAGCCAGGAGCAGGGCTCCCCTTCAGCCCCGTGGCCCCTGGGGCTGCACAGAGCAGCCTCCCGGGTGGACCCTGGCCCTGGAATTCCACTGTGAGTGCATCTGGGGGTCGCAAACCGAGACCCAAATGTGTTTCCGCGTCCGGGTAAGAACGGCCGTTGCATCCGAGAATTGCTAGGAAAAGGACACAACTGCACGACTCGAGAACCCAGATGAACTTGAAATGCAAGTGTCTGCAAATAAAGTTTTATTGGAAGCCAGCCATGCCCATCCATGTAGGGTGTGGCCGCAGGGACGGCAGGTCCAGCCCGGAGAGGAACACTGCCTTGCTGGCCCTTTGCAGAACGCCCGCCGAGCTCTGGCCTGGTGGAAGCCGGCTTTGAAGGGGAGACTCCTGGGGAGGAAGGGTCTGCGGGGGTGCCAGGCAGGAGGCAGTGGCCCCTCTAGCCATTAACCAGTGTCCATCATGTGAGGGGCCGGGTCTCTCCCCTCCCCCGGCCTCCCTTGCCAAACAGACAGCACCAGGGCCTGTTCCGGCCTCCTGCGGCTGTGCTGGTTCTGGCTGAGTTTCCCGTCCCATTGTTCTTCGCCTCAGGGGAGTAGCTCAGAGGGCAGAGAGGGGGTCCTGGATGGGAGACACCTGTGCACTGAGCAAGGGGGATGGGAGAAGCCACCAGAACGTGGGTCCCTGAGCCCCGTGTTTCGTGGTCGCTGTTGGGCACAGAAGTGGGACTCAATGGAAGTTTGGAAAATGAGGAAATGAATGTAATTAGCTCATTACAAATAATTCATTAATAAGGATCGAGAGAAACAAGGCTGCACGGCCTCAGTTACCTGTGGAATCTGAGTCAAAAGAAAAAAGCTGAGAACGGGGACAGAGAGCGAAGCGCCGGCTCCCTTGGGCGGCGGCGGGGCGGACAGGCTAGGCTCGGCGGAGACGGAGCTGCAGGGTTCGGGGCGGATGAGCCCGGGGCTCTGACGTCCAACAAGGGGAGTTAGGAGTCTCCTATTGGGGATTCCTACAAGAAAACATTTTTCTGAAACACTGATTTGTTTTGAAACAGTTACAGAGAGAGGGAGAGGGAGAGGCAAAGGGAGAGGGAGAGGGAGAGGGAGACAGAGGCAGAGAATCTTCCTTCGGCTGGCTCACTCCCCAGATGTCTGTAATGGCCAGGGCTGGGCCAGGCTGAAGCCAGGAGCCAGGAACTCCATCCGGGTCTCCCCTGTGGGTGCGGGGGCCTGAGCACCCGGGCCATCTTCTGCTGCTTCCCCAGGACATTAGTAGAGAGCTGGATCGGAAGTGGAGCAGCCGGGACTGAACCCGGTGCTCAGATGTGGGACGCCGGCGCAGCAAGTGGCTGACCCACCACCATTTTCTATAAGGAACTTGAACAGCCTGCAGGGGTCCCAGCCCCAGCCCCCTGGGGGTCCTGGGGTGAGCCTTGGATCAGAACTCACTTGTTGTCTACAGGATTATCCCCGGGACTGAAATACGAGGGGTTTTTGGGACAAGGACGTCCGAGAAGCCAGGGTCTCAGGAGCGTGGCCCTTCGCCCGCTCATCCACCCCCCGCCCCAGCCTGCTCTCCCCTCAGAGGACGGCCCCTCCCTCATCCCATCCCCTCTGGGCTCCTAGCCCAGCAGGTGCCGCTCGTCCTACCCACCCCAGAACCCTCCGGAGCCCCCATCTGGCCGCCCCACCTGGCGCCCCTGCCTCCAAGCCTTTGTTCTCCTCCAAGGGCGACTTTCCCAAGCCCTCATTTGTTTGTTTTATTTATTTATTTATTTATTTATTTATTTTTATTTTTATTTATTTTTTTTTTGACAGGCAGAGTGGACAGTGAGAGAGAGAGACAGAGAGAAAGGTCTTCCTTTGCCGTTGGTTCACCCTCCAATGGCCGCCGCGGCCGGCGCGCTGCGGCCGGCGCACCGCGCTGATCCGATGGCAGGAGCCAGGAGCCAGGTGCTTTTCCTGGTCTCCCATGGGGTGCAGGGCCCAAGCACCTGGGCCATCCTCCACTGCACTCCCTGGCCACAGCAGAGAGCTGGCCTGGAAGAGGGGCAACCGGGACAGAATCCGGCGCCCCAACCGGGACTAGAACCCGGTGTGCCGGCGCCGCTAGGCGGAGGATTAGCCTAGTGAGCCGCGGCGCCGGCCTTGTTTTATTTATTTGACAGGCAGAGTTAGACAGTGAGAGAGAGAGGCAGAGAGAAAGGTCTTCCTTCCGTTGGTTCACCCCCGCAAATCCGCTATGGCCGGCGCTGCGCCAATCCGAAGCCAGGAGCCAGGTGCTTCTCCTGGTCTCCCATGGGGTGCAGGGCCCAAGCACTTGGGCCATCCTCCACTGCCCTCCCGGGCCACAGCAGAGAGCTGGCCTGGAAGAGGAGCAGCCGGGACTGGAACCCGGCACCCATATGGGATGCCGGCGCCACAGGTGGAGGATTAACCAAGTGAGCCATGGTGCCAGCCCCCAAGCCCTCGTTTTAATTGGCTTTTAGATAAAAGCGCTCATGTCAATTTACACTGCTAAATGCGACTGAATTAACATCTGAAGCCAGGAGCCAGGAGCTTCTTCCGGGTCTCCCACGTGGGTGCAGGGGCCCAAGGACTTGGGGCATCTTCCACTGCTTTCCCAGGCCATAGCAGAGAGCTGGATCAGAAGTGGAGCAGCCGGGTCTTGAACCGGTGCCCATATGGGATGTCAGCACTTCAGGCCAGGGCATTAACCCGCTGCGCCACAGCGCCGGCCCCAGTGGGCACCGTCTCATCTTGTAGGATGAACACTGCCAGGACATCCCCATGGCCGCAGATTTCTAGCTCAGGCCACCAAAGATTCGGGGCGGGATGGAGCTGACATCCTGCAGGCCTGTGGTTCCTTCAGAGAGACCGGGAGGAGGAGGAGTGAGCCGGGCAGCAGGAGCCAGGTAAGGACGGGCGGCTCTACTCAGCGATCTGCCACCAAGGAGACCCACCAAGGCCGGTCCACCCCAAACAGCACTGGTCTCTGACGTGGGAAGCCAGGGCTTCGGACCCACAGAAGCCAGGCTCAGGAGAGTCCTGTGGCTCTGCCAAGACCTGGGCCGCTGCAAACGGAACTGCCCCCGGATCGAAGGACCCCCCAGGCCAGAGCTGCAGCCCCCGCTGGCCCTCCCTAGGCTGCCCAGCCTCCAAAGGACCCACTGCCACTGGGGGTTCAGCCTGGGCTCAGTAACATTGCGGGCAGAGCCATAGATTCCTTTTAGAGATGTCGCCTGTCCGATAGTGACCTCCTGTTCAGGCCAGCCCTCCTCCCAGGCCAGCCAGGTAACAGGAGCCCACAGGGTCTTCCACAAGGAGGCTCACCCCTCCCTTACGACGTTTCTTCCAGTGCCCGGTGCAGAGGCACAGGTCTGGCCCTCACGCATACCAGGGCCCTATCAAGCCCCTCCTGTCAGTTTCTCTTTGCCTCCCAACGGGAAAACTCCCTCCGGGTTTGGACAGCGCCTTTCTTAGCGCCTCTCACATGCCTCCGCCCTCCGTTTTAGACCCTGTGTAGTCAGCCTGCTTGTTAGATCTTTCTCCTCCAGACCCGAAGCAGCGGAATTCTAGATGGCTGTGCACAGCAAACCTCGAGCGGAGACTGCTTCTGTGAGCCGGCACTGCGGCCCCGGGAGAGGCCACCCCCTGCTGGAGCCCTGTCTTGACCTCCGGCCCCTACTTCGTCCCTACTCAGCTTGAAGAAGTCAGAGCAGTGCTCGCCCTGACCCCCGACAGCAGCCAGGGTTCCCGTGGGCAGGGGGAGGCGGCGAGGGAGCCCTGGACTAGAAGCTCATGGGGCTGACTCCGCCCCACAGCTCCCTGCCAGCACAACACGCACTAAGGAACGGGGCATCCCCGTGCAGCCAGGCGGGCGCCTGCCTTCCCACCAACTGCACAGGGTCCTGGGCTCCGTGGTCGGCCTCGTTCCGGCCACCTATTCCACCATGGAAACGTCTCTCCTTTCTCCTCATAATCATAGCGCCCCTATTCCTACCATGTATAATCAACACACTTCTTTTCTAAAAAAAAATAAATAAATAAATAATGTATTTATTTATTTGAGAGGCAGAGTTACAGAGAGAGGGAGAGACAGAGCGAGAGAGGTCTTCCATCCGCTGGTTCACTCCCCAGATGGCTGCAATGGTTGGAGCTGCACCGATCCGAAGCCAGGAGCCAGGAGCTTCTTCCAGGTCTCCCACGCGGGTGCAGGGGCCCAAGGACTTGGGCCACCTTCCACTGCTTTCCCAGGCCACAGCAGAGAGCTGGACCGGAAGTGGAGCAGCTGGGACTTGAACCGGTGCCCATGGGGGATGCCTTAACCTACTTTGCCACAGCATGGGCTCTAATGAACACGTGTCTGATGTTCTTAAAGGAACAATGACGGCTATCTCCCAAGCCATCACACAGGAACAACACAAGACGCTCTTCTTCAATGAACCCGACAGAGTACAGCTACCTGGGCCCGTGTCAACACCCGGTATCAGCAGAAGTAGCCAGAAAGAGACTGGCGCCCAGCGCTTATCTGCATCTGAGCGTACCGATGGGGCTAGGGCGCAAGCCTCGGCCATTCGCGCTCCACGCCGGAAGGGAGACAAAATCGGAATTCACCTCTCACCCCTGCATCCTTTAAGTCCCTGCAAAGAGGCCGCCCAGTTCCACCCCGTGGGGCTCCCCTCCCCACACCACCCCTGCATTCTTTTCCAGGCCCAAAAGCCAGTGCCGAACCTAGATGGAGGAACTCACCCCTGTCTCTCGGCCCGCACCTCCCCTCCCGACCCCCGGCCCACCTGAGATATACAAAGGCCCGGCCTGCTGGGGTCTGGGCCCTCCGGCACGTGCTGGGTCTGTGTGCTCGCTGCCAGCTGGTCACCCACCTCTGCAATTTTATTTCCCCTGAATAAACCTGTTTTGGCTGTGAGTTCGAATCCTGTCTCCTCTCTGTTCTGTGCCCATTTCCTTACAACCATGGGCCCTGCTGTCGGCGACCCAGGCTTAATTCCCACCGACTCTCCCCACGGCCCAGGGGAGCCCCGACCGCAGTACTGAGGTTTTAGGGGTGAGGAAGCCGGGCCGGGAGAGCCAGAGGCCACTCAGCTGCAGGATTCCGGCCCGGTGCTCCCGGATCACAGCCCGAGGGTGGTGGTCCCCCTCCCAGCCCCAACCTCTCCTTATGCAGCAAAATAACTGGACAGAGACACCAAGGTGGGTAAAAACAACTGCTTCCATATTCTCTCTCTCTCACACAGCCCAGGTGTGACCGGGTGACCGCTTCCGCCACCCCCACCCCAACCTCCCGGTGCCCGGTGTCCCTGTCCAGCCTCCTGGGGCTTGGGGCGGCCTCGCTGTCCTGGGCTCAAGGCCGCGCGCAGGGTCGTGTTTGCGGAAGGTGTCGCTGACGCACCGGGCGGGAGGAGAGGACGGCCTGTCCGACACGGCAGGTGGCATGGGCAGGGCTCCCTCCGCCCACCCCACCCCCCACCCCGGCCGCGGGGGTCACTGGCCCCAGAGCTGCAGGCTCAGTAGGGGTAGGGCGACACGGCAATGAGCAGGATGAAGACGCTTTGGTGGCGCGGTGCCGTGGCGCGCACGGTGAGCCGGTAGAGGCCGGCGTGGGTGAGCGCGCGGCGGGTGTAGACGGCGCCGTGGCCGGCGCGGAGCGAGCGCAGCGCGAAGGGGCTGTGCGGGTCAGGCTCGAGCACGCTGAGCTCCGTGCGGTTGGCGGGGACGCCGGCCTCGGAGAAGGCGGCGAGGCGCGCCACGTCGTGGTGGGCGCGCACGCCCAGGGGCAGCGGCAGCAGCCGGTACTGCAGCGTGGAGGCGCCGCCCGCGCTGCAGTCCCGCGAGCAGCGCCGGAAGCAAGTCCTGCAGACCGGACCGGCTCCGGGTCAGCGCCCGCGCGCTGGGCCGCGGGAACCGACCCACCCCAGCCCTGGGGCTGTCTACAGGCGCCTCCGATAGCCCATTTTAGAGCTCAACAAACTGAGGTTGAAGCAGCCCGGGACGTGCTGCTTCCCGTCGGAACAGGTTCCCGCCAGCGGCCTTTCCCGTGCCCGCGCCCGGGCGGCTCAGCCGGGCTTGCAGTGCGTGGGTCGGGGCTCAAAGGCCGGGGCCGGGGCACGCACTGCCGCCCCCAGCCCAGGTTCCCGGGTTCTCGAAGGTGCAGGGCAAGGCACGCGCCCCAGGGAGCGTTCCCAACCACTCGGGCTCCTCACCCCAGGCCCCGGTGTCTGCCCCGAGCAGTGTGGGTGCGATGCTTGCGCGCCTGGGTCCCGGGGTTGTGGGGGGCCGCTGTGCCCATGCGTTCCTGCCGCCCCAGTGCTGCGTGCACGCCAGCCCGCACCCCGCACCAGGGAGCCTGCACCTGTGTGGCCCTGCCTGGGGCTTCTGAGAGGGTGGCCTCTGGGCCCGGAGGCCTCCCTGGAGGTAGGGCTGCAGCCCCCAGCCCTCGCCCGGGGGGGGGGGGGGCGGCGGCTCTCACCCGGGGCTGGAGCCCTGGCGGTAGGCGGGGGGACAGGGCGTGTCCACACACTGGTAGCTGCCGCGGGTGTTGAAGCACAGCTGGCCAGGCCCACACTCGATGCCCTCCTGCTCGCACTCGTTGATGTCTGGGGGGAGGGGGCGGTGAGTGGGGACCAAGGCCTTGGAGGGCCCGGCTGCGGCAGCCTGGCACCTGCCTGTCTCCCCCCAGGGCCCAGCTCTTCCCAGGCCATGGCGGGGGCACCTCGGCGACTTCCTGAGCCTGGTGCCAGGCTGGCGGCCTGGGAAAGGAGGCAGCCGGGCAGCAACTTCACCCCTGACTCAGAGGCCCCCACGCGTGGGCAGAGCGCCCGATCCTGCCTCCCTCAGTGGGTGCCCCCGCGTCTCAGGACACTCACGAGCCCTGTGACAGCGAGTGGGGGTGCAGACAGGCAGGGCAGGCCCGATTCCCCTGCCCAGCCCACGTCAGCCAAGTGGGCCCAGCCTGGGGGCTGGAGGCGGACGTGGCCTGGCCCTGCAGGGCTGAGCTCTGAGCCTGCCCGCGGATGCTCCCCTGCTCCCAGCCCGGCTGGGGCGGTCTGGGGAAGGGGCGTCCCCCGCCCCCCCGCCCGCCCTGGCCCTGGCTCACCCTGGCAGTTCTTCCCGCTGGGGAGGAGGCGGTAGCCGGCGGGGCACAGGCACTGGTAGCTGCCCTCAGTGTTGCGGCAGGCGTGCTGGCACAGGCTCCGCACCCGGCACTCGTCCAGGTCTGGCCCGGGCATGGGGAGGGGGCAGATTTGCTGAGTCACAGGCGTCCAGGTGGCTGTGGGGCCAGCCAGGAAAGGGCCCCCCGGGGCGGCCCACCGCTCCCCCTCCCCGGAACCCCTGATTCGGGGGTGGGTGAACCCCATGCCCCTCCCAGGCTCAGCCAGGCAGGGGTACAGCGGGCGCGACTCCCACTACAGAGCCCTCTGCCCAGGTGGGAGAGCTCCCCTTGGCCCCCTGTGCAGCCCAGCCCAGCCCAGCCCAGCCTCTGCAGGTCCAGGGGCTGTGCCAGACCCCCACCCTCTCCACACTCGCATGGCTGCCTGGGGCACAGTGCTTCTCAAATGGGTCCTGGGAACACTTGCCCACAGATGCCTCCCTCTGGGCAGGGTCCCCACTGCCCCCTGGGAGCCCTGGCCCGGGCAAGGCTCGGAGACGCCCGCAGTGGCGTGTCCCCACAGGACGGTTACCTGTGCACACGCCGCTCTGCCTGATGAAGCCAGGGGGACACCAGGCCCGGCCCACACTGCTCAGGGACCCCGGCCCCCGCCGGAGGGAAACCCAGGCATGATAGGAGCCACTGGGGACGGGGGCCCGGGGCCGCGGCCAGGACGCAAAGGGGCCCCGGTGGCTAACGGTGGTCACATTGGGTCCGCTCTGCTCCAGGGGGGCGCAGGTCTTGCCGTCGCGGAGGAGGGCCTGGCCTGGGGGACACAGGCAGCGGAAGCCGCCCTGGAGGTTGTGGCACTGGTAGGCGCAGGGCCCGGGCCGCCGCAGGCACTCGTTGATATCTGCAGAGGGGAGGTCAGGCCAGGCGTGGGGAGTGGCCAGGGCTCCCGCACGCTGCGGTGCCCCCACCTGGCTCCCCAGGGCCCAGCACCCTTGCACTGCCTGGGCCTGCCCCGTAAGCCGCCCTGCACCACTGTGCCTCCTCTCCACCCTGGGGTCTCTGGCTCAAGGGGGCCTGGCCGCCCCGGCTCTCAGCATCGTCCCAGGCTCCTGTCCTCCGACCCTGGCCCAGCTGCACAGCCCGTTCTCGGGTCCATTCTACCCCCGAGCGTCTCTGAGACCCGTGCCCTCGTCTCTCCATCGCCTACTCCCCCGGGGGATGTCGGGAGTGACACCAGCACAGCAGTGATCCGGCCCCGGGGAGTGTGCCGGCTGCTAGCCTGGTCATCCTCAGAGCGCTGCAACACCCTAGCCCAGAGCCCAGAGCCCAGAGCCCAGAGCCCGGGCTACTGTCCAGGGCCCCGGAGGGGTGGGGGTCCCTGTATCTAGGCAGGGCGGGGCGGGGCCCCGGGAGGGGTGGGGGTCCCTGTACCTAGGCAGGGCAGGGCGGGGCCCCGGGAGGGGTGGGGGTCCCTGTACCTAGGCAGGGCAGGGCGGGGCCCTGGGACCGGTAGCCCCTGGGGCAGCTGCAGCGGTGGCCGCCCAGGGTGTTCTCACAGATCTGGTTGTAGTGACACTCGTCCAGCTGCTCCAGGCACTCGTCCACATCTGGGGAGGTGGGGGCATGGTCAGGGCGGGGCTGAGCCTGGAGCCCCTCCCCCAAGGATGTACATCCGGGCCTGGGCCAGTCTCTTGTCTGGCAGCAGTGCTTAGACCACCCCTGCCGGGCCGGAGGCAAAGAACGATCCAAGTTGGAGGGGGTGAGGGGCTCCAGGGTCGGGGTCCCAGCCGCGCTCTGCCAAGCTCCATCCCGGGCAAGGAGCTCTTCCTCTCTCAGCCTCAGTTTCCTCATCTGCCAGGAGGGTTGGGGCGGGGGTGGGTGTTGTGGGGCGCTGTGCCGAGACTCCGAGGCTGCCCAGGGTGGGCCGTGACCCACGAGGCGGGGGCAGCAGAGGCAGCTGCTGTCTGGCTTCCCGACCCAGCAGACGCCCGAGGCCCAGGCAGGAACGTCGGACACCCGTCCCTGGGCTGGCCGGGATCCAGGCCCCGGGAGCCGCGGCCTGGCCGTCGTCCCTGGCCTCCTGTGCTCCTTCTGCCAAGAGAGTTCCCCAGCACCCAGCATCCTGGGGACGCACAGCCCTGTCAGCTGAACCCTGGAGGGTGCGCCCCGTGCCCGCCCCATCACCTTCACAGCCGGCCCCCCCAGTAGCCACCCGGAAGCCAGGCCCGCAGGCAGGCAGGCAGCGGTAGGAGCCGGGCGGGTTCTGGCGGTCTGTCCCTCTCGGACAGGTGGGCATCCCACGCACACTCATCCACCTTTGGGGGTCAGGTGGCTGAGGGAACACCCCCCCCCCGGACCTCCCCTGCCCGGGGCCAGCAGCCGCTGGAATGAAGGCCCCCAGCCCTGCTAGCTCTGTCCATCATCCTGCTCCCGTGCACTGGACACAGAGCCCACCCCTGGGGACCCGGGAGCCCCAGCCTGCAGCTTGGGAGACGCGGATGCCACTGGCACCTGGCTCAAGGCCCTGAGGGGGCTTGGTGGCACCTGGCCCCAACATGGCGGAGGGTGCTGGCTGAGGTCGGCGCCCGACTGTCTCCGGGTGCGATTTGTCACCCAGCAGCTTCGCTGAGGGGACGGGCAGAGCACGCGGGGCCAGTGGTGGCCGCTCACTTGCCGACCCCAAGGGGCTGGACAGGAGGCCTGGGCGGTAGGAAAGCTTCCTTGGGCACGCTCAGTCGGGGTGGAGCCTTGAGCGCAGGTGACAGGTGTGTGTCACAACCTCTCCTGTCTGTACCCTCACGTCAGGAAGGGACCCTGGGGACAGGGTGTTAGAACCCTCAGGAACAGGCTGTCCCCAGGTGCGGTGCCCCGGCCAGTGTTCTGGGCCCAGGGCTCTCCCGCAGGGACCACTCACCTCGCCAGTTCCTGTGATCCCAGGCCAGGGCAAAGCCGGCTGGGCAGGACGGAGAAGCGGCCTAGTGCAGTGTGGCAGGCGTGGGGGCAGGGGCTGGGGCAGGGCCCTCGAGGTGGGAAGGGATCTGGGGGCGTGGCTTCCAGGCCCTCTCCCACCCTCGGGGCTCAGGGAACGGCTCACCCGCACAGAACGCTCCTTGGGGGTCCAGCTCAAAGCCCTCAGGGCAGCCGGCATCCTTGTCCTCTGCAAGGCAAAGAGGCCCCCGCTGAGGAGCTGCAGGAGCCCCCCCAGGCACCCCGGCCCAGGCTCCCAGCTCCCTCCTGCTGGCTGGGGGCTCAGCCCCTGTCCTGAGCCAGGCCGTGCCAGGGAGGCAGCAAGCTGGTGCCTCGCCCGGGCCTGTTGGAGGTGAGGGCTGTGCGGCGTGCCCAGCCGTGCAAGTGCGACCTGGGGGCCCCTGGGAGGGCTGGGCGGAGGCAGGGGCCAGGAGAGAGCACTCAGGGAACAGGCAGAGAGCTGGAGGCCGGCGCGGCCGTGCCTGCAGGTGGAGGGTGTGCAGCAGGCCGGGTGGGAGCCCGTGACCAGAGCTGGCACACAGGAAGCAGACCAGACGCCCAAGCAAGCCTAAGGGCCAAGGGGTCGCTGGGTGCTTGCTCCACGCCCCGCCCCTTGCGCAGATGGGAACGCTGAGGCTCAGGGAAGGCGGGGCGTTGCCCGCTGGGGTCCGCAGCTGAGGGGGGCGGCGGCGGAGTCTGCACCAGGCCTGCCTGACCTCAGAGCTAAACTCTCATGACTGCCCCTTGTTCAACGTTCAGACCCTGACCACCTGTGCATCTTGAATGGTCCTTGGCCGAGACGATAAGGCACCGGGGTCCCCGCGGTGGTCCCGCCCCCTGCTGGCGCCTCGGGAGCAGGCACCCTTGGGAAAAGAGGGCGTGGCTTGAGTCGGGAACAGCCTGGGGTGGGGCTGGGGCCTTCTTCACCTTGGGGCCTGGGGGAGGCTCTGGACACGTGACCAGGAGTGGCCTGAAGAACTCACAGGAGGTGGCCTGACCCAGAGGTGCGCGCTCTCAGCCCCCAGGCCTGGCCAGGGGATGGGGGGCTGTGCGCAGCCAGGTGCTCTGGGCCCCTGGCAGGGGGGTGGGGGCGGGACCCAGGGCGGCGGCCTCACCGGCTCGCAGGGCCGTGGTGAGCTGGAAGCGCAGGGCCTGGGCCTCGGGGTCGAAGGCCGTGCTGACGGCTGAGGCCCGCAGGTGCTGCACCAGCTGGGGCTGGGCGCCCCGGGCCGCGTCGTACCGGATGCTGTGGTTGCAGTGCAGCCAGGCCGGCAGGCCGCCGTGCAGGAAGCGCTGCGTGGAGCCCACAGACAGCCGGCCGGGCCCCGTCTGCACGTAGCGCTCCTCGAAGTCCTGGGGGAGGAGGACGGGGCTGGCACTGTAACCCCCAGGCAGCCTGGGACCCTCGGCACCCACTCAGCCCTGGGGGAGCCCCTCTGTCACTGGGAAGCTGGGCTGAGTGCCCCCGCCCTGGGCCCCCAGCCCTGCCCCGTGATCCCCCGCGTGACCCTGATCCAGCCCCTGCTGGAGTGTCAGCAAGCAAAAGGGGCCTGCTGCTCTGTCGTGGCTGGGAAGGAGTCCCCGTTCCCACACAGCCTGCCCACGCTCAGGCCCCGCCCACGCTCAGGCCCCACCCACACTAGGCCCCGCCCGTGCTCAGGCCCCGCCCATGCTCAGCCCCCCCCCCCCACCTGCATGTGTAGCTCCGCATCGGCCAGGTCCGCAGGGACAACACCGTTGACGACCACGTCCAGGAGTAGGAGGCCGGCAGGGTCCAGGCCCCGGGCCACTTGGGTCATTGTCAGCCGCTCTCCTGCAGGCAGTCCAGGGTCACCTCGGGGACAGGCCCTGGGCCCCACCCACAGCCCCACCCGGCCCACCTGGAAGGGACCCTGCTCACCTGTGTCGAACTCCACGTGTGACTCCTGCCGGAAGCTGCCGCCCGTCAGGGACTGGCCATTGAGGGCTTCCCCGCCCTCTCCGCTCAGGGCCCAGTAGATGGGGGCAATGGTGACCACGAGCACCCGCATCAGGGGCCCTGGGGGGCAGCGCCCGAGGCCAGGTCAGGCTGGGCCCTCCGTGGCTCCCCACTGCCCCTGCCCTCCTGGCCTGCACCCAGCCTCACGGACGCCTGCACCAGCTACTCAACCAGCACCCGGGAAACGGTGCTCCCTCCACGAGGAGTAAGGTGGCTGCACACCAGGAGGTGCACGTCCCATACTGATGCCCAACCCAATTCAGCAGACGCAGGGAGGCCCCCCCGCGTCACCACGAAGCGGGGGACGTGCAGAGCCGGTTCACGGTTCTGCTGGACACAGCTGAAAACCATTCAAGTTTCTACACCTGCAGCCGTCTCCTCAAAGGGCCCGGCAGAGGCAGGACTGCCCCAAGCCACTGCCTCTGAGCAGACAGCCCGCACAGTGCCCGGATGTGGGCTCTCAGACCTTCATGTGAGGCCTCAGGCTGGGCCAGGGGAGCCCCGCCCACACCCCGCGGGCTCAGGGTCACTCATGTTAATGGAGAGAAGCTGGAGCCCCCAGCGAGGGCATCTGCCTCCAGGGAACAGAGCCTGGCCCACGGACCTGGGGCCAGATGTTTCTCTGCGGCTGTCACAGCTGGAAAAGCAGCCGCCGGCTTCCCTCTCCGCTGCCAGCCAGCTCAGAGGGACCCCGGCCAGAGATCCCCCGGCCCCGCACTGTGCGCACGGCACAGTGGCCAGGACTTTCACTGAGGACCCTGTCTGCCCTGGCCTCCCCTGCCCTGGACCCCTGTGAGGGAGACACAGCCAGATCTGCAGGTCTCTCCAGAACACTCCACGTGTGCAGGACCCACTGTTTGACGAATCTGCGAACAAGTGGACCTCTCTCGGTTGGTGAGGTTTTCTGGCTAATCCCCCCCCATTTCCCTCTCGTGTCCCTGAAGCACACAGCCCTCCCTTGTAACTACGACTTGTCACTCTGCCGTCAGCCCCCGCCACCAGTGGGAATCCCCACCCCCAAAGCAGCCAGCAGCTCCGAAAGCGCTTGAGGCCGTCACTGCTACCACCCAGGGTGCGCGCCAACAGGAAGCAGGAGCTGCAGAGACGGGACTCAAACCCTGGCACCCCAACCTGGGACGTCAGGGTCCCAAGAGGGATCTTAATGGCTGCGCTGACCAGCACCCCTCAGTCTGGTGTGAAATGAAGATGCTTTGTTGAGGAGCTTATGGGGTGCAGGGGAGCTGCCCCCACCTATGTCCACTTTGGCTTGTCTTTAGCTGTGAGCGACATCACACGTCCCCCAGGCACCAGGCCCTGCGCCAGCCTCAAAGCAGGCACTCTGCCTCCTGCAGGGCCCAGCGTGGGTGGGAGGGGCCCAGGGGGCAGAGGCGCCCGCTTACCCACTTTAGTCGGGATGTGGCTGATGCTGCTCTGGATGGTGGTGACCCCGGAACCCGCCTCCTGGTGCACGCTGGTGTTGAGAGTGGCCACCCCAAATTCCTGGCCATTGATCACCCCGATCATGCTGCCCCGGCTGCCCCGGGGCTCCCCTGTGTGGAAGGAGAAGGATGACAGTGACGCTGTGACAGGTGCACTATCCACTCCCCATGCCCCCAGTGCAAGCAGGAGCCGAGGGCGTTCCCACCGCGTGCGGGAGTGAACGGAGGCCCAGGGCCGTGAAGCAATGCCCAAGGACACACAGCAAGTAAGTGGCAAAGCCGAACGCCCAAGGGACCCAGGCTCCCGTGGGAGGGGGACCTGGGCGGGTCGAGATGATGGACAGCTGCTATGTCTAGCTCTGCCCTTGGTGCCCTAAGCTACACCAGAGATGGCTATCAACTGCAAAGCTGGGGTTGAGGGCACAGACTCGCAAAGACCCACTGGCTTAGGCCAGGAGCCCATGAGGGTGGGGGCTGGCCCACTGGAGGGGCAGGGGCACCAAGCCAGGGCGTGCACTGTCGTCCGAACATTCCCCATTCCTTCAGTGGCTGGCTCCAGCCGCCCTGCAGCTGGCCTGGCTGGGGGGGGGGGTGGGGGGGGGAGGCGCTGTGTGAGCAGAGGCTCCTTAGCGCTAATCTAATAGACGCTGCGGGCACGGGGGCGCTTCCTCTGAGTAATGGGCCAGCTGGCTCCCAGGGACAGATGACATTCCAGGGGCAAGAGACAGACGCGAGCCTGCTTCTCCCTGCCCCGGCTCGCAGGGGAAATGAACGACAAATTGCCCATGATCTGTCGAAAAATTACATAAATCATTCAGCTGCCAGGATCCAAATGGGCAAATTGGGGAGGGGGGGCTGATACCAGATTCCAGGAAGCTGCGTCCTACAGCCTGTGTCTGGGGTCTGATGAGATTTGACGCCCATCTGGGGTGCACCTGCCCTTGGCCTCTAGGGAGGGGGTGAGGAAGCCTGGGGCCGCAGACAGGGAGGAGGCAGGAGCTGCCTTGGGAGGGAAGGAGACAGAGCCCGGGACCGGCAGCCATTTCCCAGAGGCAGGGGCTCTCGGCGGCCCCGTGTCCCCCACAAGGCCAGGCTGGGACCCTTCCAGGCAGGGAGGGAGGACACGCTGATACTTGGGACTTGCCCCCCACCCCCCACCCCGACACCTAGCCATGCCCCTTGAAGAGACTGTGCTGTCTGTGGAGGCACCCAGTCCACTGTGCAAAGATGGCCCCCCTGCATGGATTTGAGAGGGGAAACTGGAAGAAACTACGTTGCTCATTGAACCAGGCCAGCGACTTTGGGACCAAAACCACACCCACCGGATGAAAGACTAGCACCTGGGTGGGTTACGGTGGGTGTCACGCACAGTGGAGGAAGCACAGGAGCAGGCTGCAGGGCCAAGCTGGGGCTGCCACCTCACCTCTGGGAAGCAAAGAGGCATCTGTACCCGCAGAGGGAAACGCCTGGGAGCTGAGCCCCCAGGAGCCGCCTGAGCTACTGCCGGTCGTGGAATTATGGGAGATGATCGCGTTTCTCTTCAGAGTTCTGTGTTATCTGGGCTGCCTATACTGAGCTTAAGGAGGGAGGAAGTCTTGCTGCTTCCATTTAAAGAATAAGGGGGGGGGGGGCGGCACTGTGGCTCACTAGGCTAATCCTCCGCCTTGCGGCGCCGGCACACTGGGTTCTAGTCCCGGTCGGGGTGCCAGATTCTGTCCTGGTTGTCCCTCTTCCAGGCCAGCTCTCTGCTGTGGCCCGGGAGTGCAGTGTAGGATGGCCCAAGTGCTTGGGCCCTGCACCCCATGGGAGACCAGGAGAAGCACCTGGCTCCTGCCTTTGGATCAGCGTGGTGCGGCAGCCGCAGCGCGCCGGCCGCGGCAGCCATTGGAGGGTGAACCAACGGCAAAGGAAGACCTTTCTCTCTCTCTCTCTCTCTCTCTCACTGTCCACTCTGCCTGTCAAAAAATAAATAAATAAGGGGGGCTGTTATGGATCGAACCGGGTCTCCCCCACCCCGATTTGTATGCTGAAGTCCCAATCCCCAGGACTGCCGAATGCGACTTTATCTGAAACCAAATTAAAATGAGGTCATCAGGGCAGGCCCAAATCCAACGTGACAGGTGTCCTTAGGAAAGGGTGATCCGGACACAGACACCCAGAGCATCCCTTGAGGACCAAGGCAGGGCTCAGGGTGACGGACACGTCCACAAACCAGGGACGGCCAGGCCGGAGCAGATTCCCCCACATGGCCTCAGAGGTGGGCAGCCCCGCCGTGGTCTTAAATCTCCAGTCTCTGGAGCAGCATGACAGTGTCTGCTACGTAAGCCCAGGCATGGGGCACGGGGCCACAGCAACACTAGGATCAAACACACAGGGCATGTGCACGGCGCTGGGCGGGGCTGGGGGCTGCACACAGGCAAGGGGAAGAACCAGAATCAAGGTCTGGAATAGGGGAGGGTGTGCTCAGACCACAGCTCTCCCCCAAGACAGCGACCCAGGACAGGGGTCAGAGAACCGCTGGCCCCTCAGAGCCCCACTTGCTGGTGTCCTGCCTGGCCTGCAGCAGATGAGACCAGGTGCCAGGAGGGGCCCCACCTGCAGCTGACGGACAAGGGCTCTCTGGGGAAAGGTGCTGACACCGTGTGTGTGGCGATAGGTTGGTGACGTCTGCCCTGGGCAGGGCAGGAGACCAAAGCCACACAGAGGAGGTCTTTGTGCTGACCACCCAGAAGTCTCAGTCTCCAACTCCCCTTTATGCAGCTGGGTTTTAGTTGACTTTTTGTTGCTATGACTCAGTACTACCAACGGGTACTAATTCATAGAGCAAAGAGGCAATTCATAGAGCATAGAGGTTTATGCAGCTCCCAGTTAGAGGCTGGGAACAGCAAGAGCATGGTGCCGGCATTCTGTTGAGTCTGAATGGGTGAGGCCATCACACAGAGGAACACAGCAGGTGCACCACCCGGGGTCACAGAGGAACACAGCAGGTGCACCGGCTCATCTCTTTTTTTTTTTTTTTTTTTTTTTTTTTTTTTTTTGACAGGCAGAGTGGACAGTGAGAGAGAGAGAGAGAAAGGTCTTCCTTTGCCGTTGGTTCACCCTCCAATGGCTGCCAGCACTGATCTGAATCCAGGAGCCAGGTGCTTCTCCTGGTCTCCCATGGGGTGCAGGGCCCAAGCACTTGGGCCATCCTCCACTGCACTCCTGGGCCACAGCAGAGAGCTGGCCTGGAAGAGGAGCAACCGGGACAGACTCCGGCACCCCGACCAGGACTAGAACCCGGTGTGCTGGCGCCGCAAGGCAGAGGATTAGCCTAGTGAGCCGCAGCGCTGGCCTTTCCTCTCCTTTTGAAGCTACAAATATATCACGGTGGCCCTGACGTCATGATCTCTTCCAAACCCCAAAGATCTCACCTTCAAACACCACTAAAAAGCAAAAATGTCTCAAACAGCTGAACTTTTTCTGAATGAGGAGGCCATTCAGAATCATCTCACTGCGGTTTCCTGGTCCTCTCCCCCCTTCTGAAGTCGTCTGAGCTGAGGGTAAAGGGGACTGACCAAGGAGCCCCAGGAAGGCAGGCTTAGTTACGCCAGCAAGCAATGCCCTTTCTGACCGCATCCCCCCACCCCTGGCAGGCCGCAGGCAGGGCACAGGTCAAGTGCAAGGTCACAGCGACCCCCATCGGGAGCACACCGGCCGCCCCTGCCTCATTGCCTGATTCATGGGCTTGCGAAGGGTGCAGAGGACACGCGTCTGTGGCAGCAAAGCTGGAATACCCAGGGTCCCCTGTCCAAGAGGCGGCAGACAGCCCCCCTGAGACTCAGTCTCCCCCACTGTAAACAGACAGGCTGGGCAGGATGACACACAAGGGCCTCCAGGCTGGTTCATGCTGTCTGTGACTCAGAGAGGGGATCAGGGACGGACAGGGCAGCAGGCCAGGTCCCCAGTGAGCAAGATGCATGACAAGCCCCTGTGCAGGGCAGCCCCCCTCTGTCCCTGCAGGTCTGGGCTGGGACGCCCCCTACCTCTCACGACCAGGAGTGCCCGGGCCTTGGCGGAGCCCAGCAGGTTGTGGGCAATGCACTCGTAGACCCCCGCGTCCCCCGCCTCCACGCGTTTCAGCCACAGGCTCCCATCCGGCAGGGTCCGCAGTCGCCGGCTGGCCCGCAGGGTTCGGCCCGCCCGCAGCCACTCGATGGTAGGTGCCGGCTCCCCGGTGGCCTGGCACTGCAGTGCCACGTCATCCCCTGATCGCACTGTCATGTCCTGGGGCTCCACCTCCAACACCGGGGCACCTGCGGGCGGCCCAGGCAGCTTTTAGGAACGTTGCAGCGTTTGTGTGTATTCCACGTTAGGAACACGGGGCGGCAGCAAGCAAGTTGCACACGGACCCCGCCAGCCCGTGACCCTGCCGGCCCGGCCCTCCGAGCCCTTGTTCCCCATGAATACTGGGTCACACTGCAAACAGCGGCTTCCCCTGCCCCGCCACGCCCAGGCATACCTATCTTCCCATGCCATTAACCATTCATTTTTAGTGGGTACGTGGTACCCATTGTTAGATCTGCAGTCACCCCTCAGTATCTGCTGGGGACTGTCCCAGGAACCCTAACGGATTCCAAACCCCACGGATCCTCAAGACCTGCCATCAACCATGCAGGGCTTCCATGGACCCCACGCACATCCCCACCGTGCACCACCAATCATTTCTGGGTGACTTAGAACGTCTATCGCAGGTAAATGCTACGTAACTAGTGGCCGGGCTGTGTTGCTCAGAGAATGACAAGGGAGAAGCCTGAATGTCTACTGCAGGTGCAATTGTACAATCGGTTCGAGGGCTGCAGGTGTGTGGGGTGGAGATGAGGTTGCCAGCTGGGCCCTCACAGCCACACTGCAGCTCCCGGCTTTGAGCCCTGGCTCTGCGCCTCGTTCCAGCTCCCGCAGATGCAGACCCCGGGAGGCAGCAGTGATGGCCAGGGGGTCGGGCCCCTGCCACCCGCGTGGGAGACCTGGATTGAGTCCCTGGCTTCCAGCTTTGGCCCAGCCCAGACCTGACCATTGGAGGCATTTGGGGCGTGAACCAGGGATCTCATTCTCTCTCTCTGCCTCTCAAATGAGGTTGGCTGCATGCGTGAGTGTGCACTCTGCGGGCACAGACGGCGTGCTGTGATCTGCTAAAGCAAGCTCTGTTCTAGACACGGAGGCTGTTCCCGGTGACGAGGCTCCCCCTGCTCTACTCTGTCCCACAAAGCGGGAGGACACGCATCACGTCACTGCCTGCCCCTGTTTTCTCCTCTGAAAGACAGGATGGGACTTCCTGTCCACTTAGGATTCCTGACCCCCAGGACGGTTCACGTGGGACGCCCGGTGCTGCACGCACTGCGGGCGGGAGAGCCAGGGGCCGCTGGGGTGGGGTGGGGGGCTGCTCCACCAGACACCACAGAGCAGCGCTTGCCACGCGCCTGTGAAGACCAGCGCCTCCGAGCGAGGGTCCCGGTCCCTTCAGAGGCCCTGCTCTGCCAGCCCCTGGTGGGCTTGGGCGGCAGCGCTCTGTCCTCTGCCTCCGGGGTGTGTGTCTGTGCGTGTGTCCGTGGCTGTGCACACGCATGGGCGTGTGGGAGCTCCCTCCGCCTCTCTTGTGTAAGCCGGCTTGTGACTCAGGGCACGCTCAGACCATCACTGATCGTCTCGAGAGCTTTAACTTCATCCCACCCCCCGAGACCCTTTCTCCACAGGGCCTGGGGGTTGGGATGTGGGTGTACCCTAGGGAGCCATTTAGGAGCCTGCCACAGCCACGGTGGCCATCTGGGGGTGACCCAGCGGACAGAAGACTGCTCTCTCCCTGTCGCTCCCAACCCCCATATCCCCTTCTCTCCGTAACTCCGACTCTTGAAACAAACAAACAGAAATCATTAAAAACAGAAGGATCTTCATGGCCGTGCGAGTGTGCGTTCTCCCAGAGCCATGAATGTGGACATGAACCTCCACAGAGCACGCGCCCAAACGGCGCCCACCCAAATAGTGGGAAACCACAGAGCGGTGAAGACAAAGGAAACCTATCCCACACGGACAATGCGGACGACGTCACAGACAGGGCTGGCTGTATGTGAACCCTGCCGCAAGAGCGCCTGTGACCTGGCGGCTTTCTGGGCAAGTCCGCAGACCAGCCGGAGCAGGCGCGCCGGCCGTGGCTGGGTGCACAGGCAGCCGAAGCTGCCGTCCCCAACGACTAAATTCAACCACAGCCCATCCGAACCGAGACTCATTCACCCACAGGAAGCTTCTAGAGTTTTGCACGAGAGCAGAGAAAGTCTATGGTTGCCGGGACTGTGTCCACCCCAGCCCACCGCACCTGGCCATCACCAGGGCTTTGTTTGGGCAGGGCTGGCCCCGGGGGTGGAGCTGACCTGCAGTAGGGGAGGAGAATCGTGGTCAGGAGAAGCAGCTAAACTGGCAGCGAATGAGTGGAGAAGCCCTGGCTGGCCTGGCTGGGGGCCCTGTGGACCGGGCGAGCCTGGACAGTGGAGAGGCTGGGCCTGCTCTCACAACCTGAGAACCCTTGGCCCACGGTTCAGAGCTCTGGTCATCCTTGTCCTGGGCGTGCAGTGCTCGAGCCCCTGGGTCTCCTTCAGCCTCCAGCTCAGCGCCCGTCTTCGGATGCCGCCAGGGCAGAAGAGGTGGCCCCTCCCACGGCAGGGCACCAGGTCCGTCCCCTGCTCGGCCCCCACAGAGCCACCCAGAGCAGGGAGGGGGCCTCACTACCGCTGGGGAGGCGCCCCTCACAGGGCTCCTGTGTGGCCCCCACAGACACTATGGAGAAGGGGCAGAGGTGGGCGGGGCCTGTGTCCCTCTCCCTCAGCACACGGGGCAGGTGAGGGACAGGTGTTGGCTCCCTCGGGGGGCCTTTGTTGACGGGGCGGGGGAGGGCGTTTGGCTGGCGTGGGGCAGCTCCTGTCTAGACACTTCCTTCCCAGAGATGCTGTCCCCTCCACCCCCTTAGCACAGAGGCTTCGGTCAGGGCCGCGGCTTCTCCAGCACCCGGGGCCCCGGCAGAAGAAACACAGGGAACTCAGCACCACGCTGCTCCTGGGCGCCAAGACCTGCCCCCATCCTCCCTCCTTTCTCCACATTGCAGAGACCCGCATGGAACTCCTGGCTTCAGCTAACCAGCCCTGGCCACTGCGGCCACTGGGGGAGTGAACCAGTGGATGAAGACCTCTCTCTCTTTCTCCCTCTCCCTCTGTAACTCTGCCTTTCAAATAATAATAATAATAATAAACTTTATAAAAAGAAACCCCTTTCTTTTCAAGGTTGAATAATATTAAGCTATATGAATGGGTGAATTTTATGGAATGTAAATTATAACTTAATAAAGCTTTTGTAAAAAATAAAAACTGGCAAAAGTGGGGACAGTGATTACTGGGGTGGGGGCAATGGCTGGGCGGAGGACTTGCTGGAGGGCCTGGGAGCTGATACTACTGTTGCACTTCTTAAATTTTATTTATTGGAAAATCAGAGGAAGAGAGAGAGACGAGACAGAGAGAGAGCGAGAGAGACAGAGAGAGAGAGAGAGAGAGAGAGAGAGAAGCCTCAACTACTGGTTAATTCTCTGAATGCCTGCAACAGCCAGGGCTGGGCCAGGCCCAAGCCAGGAGCTGAAAACTCAAATCAGGTGTCCCACATGGGTGGCAGGGACCCCCATCTGCTGCCTCCCAGGGCGTGTGTCCCCAGAAGCTGGGCCCAGGCGCTCTGACGTGGAATGTGGCATCCCGAGTGGCCTCTTAACCACCAGGCCAAATGCCCCCTGCTGTGTTTTCTGAGCCGGGTGCTGGTGCAGGTGGACGGACACTGTGACGCGGGCTCTCCGGCACACATGCTCTCCACGTGGTCCCCACCCAGATGGCCCCACGGGTTCCTGTGAGGTTCAGGCCTGCTTTCTGAACTCTCTGAGGCTTGGCAGGGGCCAGGAGCCACTGTGATGAGCTCCATAGGAGTCTGGGTTTCCAGGCTGGCCCCAGGCCTGGATGCTAGGTCCCGGGCCTCCCCCTCCACCTGGGAGACTGGTTCCCAGCCACGGCTGCCCCCGGGCTCCCACTCCACGGAGGAGGTGAGGCCAGGGACGGGGTGGGGGACACTCACTCTGAAGCAGGACGATCACCACTTTCTTCACGGTGCCCACCTCGTTCTCCGCCACGCACTGGTACTGCCCCGCGTCGTCCATCTGCAGGTGGCACGGGAGAGTGGAGCAGGTGCTCAGGGAGCAAGCAGCTGGGAACAGATGGGCACTGAGAGGGCCACAGGGCCGAGACCCCTCTGACCAGCAAGGAGCAGGAACACCAGCCGGCCAGGGACCCCGAGCCCCGGCCAGCCCTGCAGAGACTCCGAGAGACCCCAGCCCCTTTCTCGTCTGGAACCGGGCGGGGCAAAGACCACAGCCCTGGAGTTGCTGCTCTGCGTGGGGCCACCGGCCGGGAAAGGCGGGCTTTTGATCCACCTGCCCCAAATTGTGCACGGGGAAGTATTCTTGCGCCACGGCAAGTTATTTGGGGTTCCTTGGACAGAAAGGGTTCCATGGTTCACGAAGTTTGGGAAACACTGGGCCTCCCACCGTGTTTCTGGACTGCAGGAGCTCTCAGAGCGTTTCCCACGCAGTGGGAGTCTCCTGGAAGGGGGGCAGCTGCAGCCTGCCCTGCCTCGGGGGCCACGGGCAGGGGACGGCCGGGAACCGCCCGGCTCAGAATCCCTTCTGAGAGGCAGGCAGCACCCCAGGGAGGTGCGGCTGGGCCGGCCCAGGGAGTGACAGGCGGGAGCACAAAGCTGAGAGCGTAGACTCGGCTGTGGGAACCACAGGAGAGCAGGCTCCACCCCACGGCAGACTCTGCTGGAGCCACTGCCAGCCACCACCACGGCCCCGAGCCTCGCTTCCCCGCCTGTCGGCGAAACGCGCTCTTCAAGTGCGAAGCGCGGTGCCTGGCACGTGGTCAGCGCTCGGTACCGGCGCCACCGCTGCGGTCACCACCTCTGCCCTGATCTGCGGCGGTCAAGGCCTCCCAGACAAACTGGAGCCAGGACTGGCTTGAGGGCTTCGGAGCAACCACTGGAGCGTAGGGCATGGGTGGAGGGGGACAGGGGCTGCCCAGGCCGGAGGCCCTGGGAACAGCAGGGAACAGGTGTCAGGGACCTGGGTGGGCTCCTGCCTGCTGCATTTACTGGGCACGGGCTGCTCTGAACTTCAGTGTCTTCCCCTGTAGAGTGAGGCCCCACGGGGCTTTACTCATCCTATGCTGGGGGCGTTACCCACAGACCACGCCCAAAGACCTGGTATGGATCACGTCCCTGGTCCTCGCTATCAACCCGGGAGGCTGGGACAACCATCAGCCCTGCTGGAGGGCGGGCTTGATTGACAACGGGAAAATTCAATGCCCCTGCGGGGTCACCGGGACCCTGGGGAACAGGCAGGGAGTGCTCAGGAGCCTGCAGAGGGTCAGAGGAAGCACAGGGCTGTGCTGGTGCCTGGCCCCGCCCCAGGGCGCCAGGCCCCGCCTTGCCTCGGTCCTGTGGATGGTCAGCGAGCCATTCTGCAGCCGGCGCCGGAGGCGGCTGCCCCGCAGCGGGAGGCCATCTTTGGTCCAGTGGATGTTGGGCGCTGGGTCCCCATGGACCACACAGTCCAGCCGGATGCTGCCTCCCACAGGTTCCACCAGGTAGGAGAAGGCCTCCCCATGCAGGGTGGGAGCCTCTGTGTGGGGCGACAGCAAGGGAATAGTCAGGTTCCCTTCGGGTTCAACCAGGCTCCTGCTAGCCCAGCAAGGCTGTGTGTGCTCAATGCATCAGCTAAGACAAACAGCTTCCACGTCATGGGTCAAATCTCACAGGATGGCAGAGTCACCAGGAACTGTGCTGAGGATTTGAAACTGAGTCTAGTGATTGATTAGTGATGCCTGAGACGGGCACAGGAGGGAATGCAGTGCTACGTGTGTCGTAACCTTGCTCTCAGAGACGCATTACACTTGCTGCAGAGGCATTTTGGAAAACATGAGCATCAGGGCAGCTGCTGCACTCAGTGTGGCTCTCAAACCACTCCTGGCTGTCCCGTGCGGGTCCCCATTCTTCCTGGTTTCCTGAGGCTGAGTCTCCCCAAAGCTGCAGCTATGACTTGGTGTCCTGGGCTGCTCTTCCCTCTATCCAACCCCACCCCCGCTAAGGTTGAGCAAGTGACGTCATGAGGTCACTGAGGGCCATGGGGCCGCTCCCAGGGGAGCAAGAACACTGGGGACGACTGGCAGGCCGGGAGCTTCACTGTCCGGTGGCAGATGCCAGTCCAACTCCACCTGCACCCGGCTCATCTGGGGAGTGTAACAAGTACTGACACCCAGCCCCACCCTGGAGAGGCTGTTTACTGAATCACGGGTGCGGCCTGGGCCTCAGCACTCTGTAAAGCCCTCCAGGGGATGGCCGCGCGCCAGGGTGAGGGGCCAGCAGCTTGGAGGTCAGGGGCCTGTTTCTTAGAAAGCAACAGCTGGGCTCTTCCCGAGGCCTGGGGCACACGGCTTACCCTTCACGTGGACAAAGCTGGCGGTCTGCACGCGGCCCACGCTGTTCTCAGCCCAGCAGACGTAGGTCCCGCTGTCCTCTCTAGTGACCGCTTCCCGCTGCAGCGTGCTGCCCCCGTCCTGCTCGGACACGCCCTCTGCAGCAGAGAGCAAGAGGTCCCGGGACCCGAGTCAGGGACCCTTGCATGTGCTGAGTAAAGACCCGGACATGGTAGGGGGTGGCCCTTCTCCCTGGCCGGGGGGCACAGGCCCTGTAGGCCCTGGATGAAGAGCTGGCCCTTACTGCCTTACGGGGCATGCTGTGAGCCTCACACGACCCGAGTGGAAACACCACCATGACACCTGGGGCGGCAGAGCCTGTTAACGACCGAGCTGTGGGCGTGGCTCCTGCCTGCGTCCTTGGGACCCCTCGTTGTCTGCGTGTGGCAGGAAGGCTGGGCTCGCGCAGGCCCGACCAGGAGCCGTGGTCCCCGCTAAGCCCGACTGCAGGTGTGCACGGGGGTTTCCCAGTACCCAGCCCTGGGTTTAGGAACACGAGAAGCATCCTCTAATGTAAGGAGGGGCCCAGGGAGCAGGGTTTGCAGAGGGTGCCACATGGGAGCTGCAGCTCTGGGCTGGAGCCCACCTCCTTCTGGCCCTGCAGGTGGGCTCTGACAGGTGTGGCTGGTCACGTGCTGGGCTGCCCCGCACCCTGCCCAGGGCCAAGTCGGCAGACCCGCCGCCCAAGGCTGGCCGATGGTCTCTTCCACCTCCTGTCCACTGAGTTGGTCTGTGCATCCTCCTGCCCTCCTCAGCACCCCCGGGGTCCTGGGTCTCTGTCCCGGCCACCCACTGCAGGCCCAGACCTGTGACCGGCCGGTCGTTGTGGGTCCAGCCGATGCGGGGGGTCGGGCTGCCCCGGGCCGCACAGCGGAGCCACAGCCGGTCCCCGAGGCGCAGGCTGCGGTCCCCGGGCATGGTGGTGAGTGTGGGCAGCGCCAGGATGGTGAGGTGCACGCGGCGGCGAGCCAGGCCCACGGCGTTCTCTGCGGTACATGTGTAGGTGCCAGCGTCCTGGGCCTGTGGGCAGAGGGAGGCAGGGGCTCAGAACTGGCCCCACCCTGGTAACGGGCTGGAATGTTCCAGGGGACCCACTCCCGCTGATCCCCGGGAGCACCTGGCCCGGGGAAGTGAAGCGACGTGTTCAAGGTCACACAGCGGCAACCGGGCCAGCTCCACCTTGGCTCCAGCGCATTCCTGCAGCTGGAGGAGCCCAGAGCCAGGGGCATGATGGGAGCATCCTGTGCTCAGGTCCTGGCCTGCACCAGCTGACCCACGCCTGACTCTCCTGTGAGGAAGGTCTCCACAGACAGGGCCTGGCCGAGACCCTGAGGGGGAGGTTCCCGGGCGCACTGCAGGGCTGGGCACTCGACACAGCACTACCTGCTCCCTTGTGGGGCAGGGGCTGCCATGTTGCAATGACAGAATCTGATGGAAGTTGGGGTCCCACCTGCACCCCTGGCTCAACACTTCCCCCAGGCATGGAGAATGCTTCACGTCAACATGTGTTTTTGCTTTGGAGACACAAAGTCATCACCATGTCCCAGCGGCTCCCAACGGAGCTCCTGCCCCCAGAGCTGACTGTGGAGGCCCAGGTTCAAACAGCGGTTCTGTCTCTTGGCCCCAGTGTTATCCCAGGACCACCAGGGACGCTTTGGGCCTCGGCTTTGTCAGCTGTGTGTGGGATGGTAGCACCTGTGTGCCTCAAGTTCCAGGCTCCTAGGCTGCCCAGGGCTCAGCACAGAGTGTGGGATCAGACTCAGCACAGAGTGGGGGACCAGGGTTCAGTATAGCATGGGGGACCAGGACTAAGCACAGAATGCAGGGTTAGGGTTCAGCTCAGAGTGAGAGACTGAGGCTCAGCCCAGAGTGGGGGACCAGGGCTCAGCTCAGAGTATGGACTGGGGCTCAGCCCAGCATGTGGGACCTGGGCTCAGCTCAGAGTGAGGGACCAGGACTCAGCACAAAATGCAGGGTTAGGGTTCAGCTCAGAGTGGGGGATCAGGGCTCAGCTCAAAGTGGGGGATCAGGGCTTAGCTCAGAGCGGGGGACCAGGGCTCAGCACAGAATGCAGGATCCAGGCTCAGCTCAGAGTGTGGGACCAGATTCAGTGCGGAGTAGAGGACGGGAACTCAGCACAGAGGGACCAGGGCTCAGCTCAGAGTGCAGGACCAGGGCTCAGTGGACTGGGGCTCAGTAGGCAGTCACTGTTCCCAAGCTGCTATGGTTTTTTACCCTTTGAACCCGTGGACTGGGCCTCACCTCCAAGTTCTTGACCAGCAGCTCCCCAGAAGGTTGGAGGGTGAACTTCCCCTGGCTCCCAGACAGAGGCTGGCCGTCCTTTTCCCAGGTGATGTCAGGCTGGGGACTGCCCCTGGCCGTGCAGGGCAACAGGGCGTGGGAGCCTTCGGCGGTGGACAGGTCGGGGAGGGTGGGCTCGATCACAGGCGGGACTGTGGCAGAAAAGGCCCACTTGGAAACTGGACCGGTGTTGGGTGGGCCGCCTCTGCCCTAGGGCCCTTGACCTTGGCATGGCCCCTCAGCCCTACCCTATCGGCTGCCCCTGCTAACTCTGGTCCAAGGTCCTTGCCCATGGTCACCGAGGACTCCCTGAACTTGGCGAAGCTGTGATGGGTGACCCATTGCACCTGTGCACACGCATGGTGATAGGAGCTCAGCACAGAGGCCCAGCAGACTGTCCCTGGGCAGACGCCTCCTGTCTGACAGCTCCACATCACACAGGGTGGGTGAGCCAGCTAGGCAAAGGTGACGTGGGGCCAGGAGACCCCCTGAGGTCATAGCTGAAGTCCCTCTCCAGCAGCCCGCCAGCACAGCCCGAGATGCCCACCGAGCAGGCCATGGGGCCAAGGCAGGAGTGCCATGTCGGCCACTCCCGGCAGACTCCCCAGGGTGTGGCTGGTGAGGTCCCCTTTGTCTTCGGGGAGATGAACGGTCAAAGAGGAGGGTGAGGTTAATAGGTTAATCCTGTATGTGTTCCTGCAAAGCCACATGATGGCCACGCTGGTGTCCAGCAGGGAGTGGGGGAAGGCCGAGAGCATGGGGGGTGGAGTTGTCTGAGGCCAGGTCAAGAGGAGAAGACAATTCCCTGTAATTCCTTCTAGAACCATCAGTGCTGGCGTGGGGGTGGGGTGGGGTGCAGGGGTGTGTCCTGCCGGGACCCAGAGCTGGGTAGCGAGGGGAGGGGCTCCCGGAGCCTCAAAGCCCCCTGGTCAGCAGGGCCCCCAGCCCCTCCTCGGCCCACCTTGTACCACCAGCCGCGTCTTCCCCATGGCGCTCCCCACGCTGTTCTGCGCGATGCAAAAGTAGTTGCCGGTGTCCTCCGGGCTGGCACGGAGAATCCGCAGCTGGCCGCTGGGGAGGACCTGGGTCCTGGCCGCTGGGTGTGGCAGAGAAATTGAGGGGTGGTAGCTGGGGCAGGGGACCCCCGGGGAGGGGAGGAGAGCGGCGTGAGCCATGCTGCCTGCCAAGCAGCAGATGACAGACTGGTCCCGGCGGCCGAGTGATGGAGCGAGCGGAAACCCAGCCCTGAGACCAGCTGAGCCACGTGTCCCTGACCACTCAGGCTGTGGGGACACCGAGCAGGGGCGGGGACGTGCCTGGGCGGAGCAAGGCCGTGGGGTCCCCTGGGGCAGGCAGGGGAACCCGGGGAGGCTCAAACCCTTGGGCCGTCCTCCACTGCTTTCCCGGGTCATTAGGGCTGGCTGCTGTGGGTCTCACCTGCGGGCACGCTGAACCCCTCCTTCTGCCAGGTGACCGTGGGCCGGGGGATGCCCAGGGCCTCACAGGACAGCCGCACTTCCTCTTCCTCGACTGCCCGAACCACGCTGGGCAGTGGCTTCACCACGGGGGAGGCTGCGAAGGCACAGAGAGGTGGTGGGGGTGGGGTGGCAGAGGTCCCTCGGGTGCCATTAACGCCAGCCCCTCCACCCAGCAGTCTCTAAAGAGACAGAAGGTTCTGGAAGCCTCAGCTGCAGCAGCAGTGATGCAAGGCGCTGCCCTTTTCTCTTAAGATCCCACCAGGGAGTCAGATCAGAGGCAGAGCCGGGCATCCGGGACCCAAGGCCTTGCCTCCCCCACAGCCCACCCCTCTCTCTAGCTCCCCTGCCCCAGGCCTCTGCCTCTTACCTTGCACAGTGAGGACCACGTGCTTGCGGGCTATGCCGGCAGAGTTGCGGGCTGTGCAGGTGTAGCGGCCAGAGTGGATGGGAAGGGCCTGCCCAATGTCCAGGGCACCTGAGGGGGAGAGGGGGCCCCGGCGATGGAGGTGGCTGGGCTCTGACGCGCCCCTGGCCTGGTGCTCTGGCCCTGGACACTCACCTGCTTCCCTACCCGCGGTACACAGCACAGGGGGTCAGATGGGGAACCTGGTGTGGGCCGGAGCAGAGCCAGTCTCCTGGTGTCTGTTTCCCCACGTGTACAAGAATCAGACACGACGGGCTCAGACGCTCCAGGATCTGCCACTGCCCTGCCTGCAGCCCCTGGCTCACGGGCCCACACCCTGCCGCTCTCGCCATGTGATGCCAGAGGACTTGATCCTACGGGGCCTCCCGGGGTTACTGCCGCCTCTGTCTGCCTCTTGCCCACCCGCCCTCGGCCTCGGCTGCCCGATAAACACCGTCTGTCTCCCCAGACTGCAGGCTGCGCCTCGGCCAGGGAGTGGGGGGGTTTCAGCATCATCCTCCTGCACCTCTGGGCACTGGCTGGGGGGCGGGGAGCAAGACCCACAGGACTCTGCAACTCCCTGCAGCCCCCGCCCCGGCCCCAGACGGAACCAGAACCGTGGCTGACTGCGTGGGGGCTTTGCCATAGCCACAGGTCAGAAGGAGTGGCCCATGGCTCCCGAAGGGCCTGAACACCATGGGGGCGGGCGTTTGGCCCAGCGGTGAAGATGCGCGCGTCCCACATCGGGCTGCCTGGGTGTGACACCTGCCCCTGCTCCTGGTTCCAGCTTCCTGCCAGGCAGATGCTGATGGCCCACGGAACTGGGTCCCTGCCACTCACTGGACGGATCTGGGTGGGGTTTCTGGCTCCTGGCTTTGGCTCAGCCCACCCCCAGCCAGGGTGGGTATTTGGGGAGCGAGCCAGGAGATGGGAGGTCTCTCTTTGTTTTTTTATCTCTCTCTTTTTTTTTTAAACATTTATTTACTGGGGCCAGCACTGTGGCACAGCAGGTTAAGACACAGCCCACAGCCCTGGCACCCAACTGGGCACCACTTCGAGTCCCAGTTGCTCCGTTTCTGATCCAGCTCTCTGCTAATTCATCTGGGAAAGCAGTGCCCCTGTGGGAGGCCCAGAAGCTCCTGGCTCCTGGCTTCAGCCTGGCCCAGCCCTGGCCATTGCAGCCAACTGGGCAGTGAACCAGTGGATAGCAGCTCTCTCTCTCTCTCTCTCTCTCGCCCTCTCTCTGTAACTCCACCTTTCAAATAAATAAAATAAATCTTTCAAAAAACAGATTTATTTATTTGAAAGTCAAAGAGAGAGAGAGAGGGAGAGACAGAGAGAGAGAGAGATCTTCCATCTGTTGATTCATTCCCCAGATGGTTGCAACAGCCGGGGTCGAGCCAGGAGCTTCATCTGGGTCTCCCACATGGGTGTCAGGGGCTAAAACCCTTGGGCCATCCTCCATTGCTTTTCCCAGGTCATTAGCAGGGAGCTGGGTCAGAAGTGGAGCAACCAAGACACAAACTAGAACCCATATGGGAAGCTGGTGTTGCAGGTGGCAGCTTCACCCGCTATGACACAGCACCAGGGCCCTCTCTGTCTCTCTCTCTCTCTTTTTGACAGGCAGAGTTAGACGTGAGAGAGAGAGAGAGAGAGAGAGAAAGAGACAGAGAGAAAGGTCTTCCTTCCGTTGGTTCACCCCTCAAATGGCCACTATGTCCAGTGCACTGTGCCAATCCGGAGCCAGGAGCCAGGTGCTTCCTCCTGGTCTCCCATGAGGGTGCAGGGCCCAAGCACTTGGGCCATCCTCCACTGCCCTCCCGGGCCACAGCAGAGAGCTGGACTGGAAGAGGAGCAACCAGGACAGAACCAGCGCCCCAACTGGGACTAGAACTCGGAGTACCAGCACCGCAGGTGGAGGATTAGCCTAGTGAGCCGTGGCACCGGCCCCTCTGTCTCTTAAGTAAGAACCCCTTAGCTCTGGGCTGTGGTGCACACACTTCAGGACAAGTCGGCTGAGCGTGGAGAGTCCCCCGAAGTTGCTACCTTTCTACTTTGACAAGCAAAGGTGTTTGGAAAGCTGCCATCACACCAAGCTTGACTTCATCAGAGGAAGAGAGACTTCCACACCAAAGGGGGAGCGCGGCGTCGCCGAATCAGGGATAAATCCCCCCCCCGCCCCCGCAAAGCGCTCAACTCACAGCTATTCCCCTCGTTTTGCCTTGAAACAGCACTGAGCTGCCAGCGAGCATCCGGGAACCACTGCGGGCTCAGCTGGAGGCCACAGAGGCTCAGGGAGGGAAAGAGGGCGCCCCCGGCCACCCAGCCAGGGCAGCAGAGCCAGGCCAGGGCTGTCCACCTGGCTCTACCTAGGGGCTCTGTGCCCATTCTCTGTGTCTCTGGGGTCCGCCCTCACTTACCTGAAGGCAAGACGCGGTAGCCGCTCCCCCGCGCCCCGAGCTGGGCGCCCGCCTTGCTCCAGGAAACTTCGGGGGCCGGCACACCTGTGCTGTGGCACGTGAGGACCACAGGCGCCATCCTGGTCACGGTGAAGTCCGTCTGGTCGTCCGCGATGGTGGGAGGTACTGAAACCCGAGACAAAGCCTTGCTGAGGGCACAGGGACACTGGCTGGGGACCCTAAGCAGAGGCTGGGGGGCAGGGTGACATGGGGGGGTGGGGAGATGGGCAGGGACAACAGACTTGGGCTGTCTCCTTCGCTCATTCAGCAAGTGTCTGGGGGCTCAGGGACACGGTAGGACTTTAATCAGTTCATGGAGAAGGGCCGGTGCTGTGTAGAAGGTTAAGCCTCTGCCTGCAGCGCCAGCATCCCACACGGGCTCCAGCGGGAGGCCCAGCTGTTCCGCTTCCGATCCAGCTCCCTGCTAATGCATCTGGGAAAGCAGCAGAGGACGCCCAAAGGCTTGGGCCCCTGCACCCGCGTGGGAGATCCGAATGAAGCTCCTGGCTTTGGCCTGGCCCATCACCAGGGGACGGATCTCTCTGCCTCTCCCTCTCCCTCTCCCTCTCCCTCTCTAACTCTGCCTTTTAAATCTATCAATCTGGCCAGCGCCGCAGCTCACTAGGCTAATCCTCCGCCTTGCGGCCCCGGCACACTGGGTTCTAGTCCCGGTCGGGGTGCCGGATTCTGTCCCGGCTGCCCCTCTTCCAGGCCAGCTCTCTGCTGTGGCCCGGGAGTGCAGTGGAGGATGGCCCAAGTGCTTGGGCCCTGCACCCCATGGGAGACCAGGAGAAGTACCTGGCTCCTGCCATTGGATTAGCGTGGTGCGCCGGCCGCAGCGCACCGGCCGTGGCGGCCATTGGAGGGCGAACTAACGGCAAAGGAAGACCTTTCTCTCTGTCTTTCTCTCTCACTGTCCACTCTGCATGTCAATAAATAAATAAATAAAATAAATAAATAAAATCTATCTATCTATCTATCTATCTATCTATCTATCTATCTATCTTTAAAAATAAAGTTCATGGGGGCCAGCGCTGTGGCGCAGTGGGTTAATCTTCCACCTGTGGTGCCAGCATCCCATGTGGGCACCAGTTCTAGTCCCGGCTGCTCCTCTTCCGATCCAGCTCTCTGCTGTGGCCTGGGAAAGCAGTAGAAGATGGCCCAAGTCCTTGGGCCCCTGCACCCTCGTGGGAGACCTGGAGGAAGCTCCTGGCTCCTGGCTTCAGATCGGCTCAGATCCAGCCATTGCAGCCATTTGGAGGATAAGCCAGTGGATGGAAGACCTTTCTGTCTCTCCCTCTCACTGACTAACCTACCTCTCAAATACATATATAAAATCTTAAAAAAAAAAAAAAGTTCACGGAGAGATGGAATTGCAAGGTAAGTTAATTTTGAGGCAAAAATCCCCTTGAAATCCATGCAGTTTTCATAATGTTAATTTTTCTTTTTTTTTCTTTGAGAGGCAGACACACACAGAGAGACAGAGACAGACAGACTGACAGACAGAGATCTCAGCTGCCTGTTCACTGCCTCTGGTAGCTGGACTGGGGCCAGAGCTGGGAGCCAGGCCCTCCATCCAGGCGTCGACCACTGGAGCCATCTCCACTGCCTCCTGGGGGCTGCATTAGCGAGAAGCTGGAGCCGGGAGCCGGAGCCGGAGCCGGGGACCGAACCCAGTGCTCTGATGTGGAGTGTAGGTGTCTGATAAGGTGAGTGCCCACCCCTGTGGTGTTCAAACACTTCTTTCTGACAAGTGGTTATGGCATGAGCAGGATGCTGGAGACAGGAGCCAGAGCCGGGACTAGAACCCAGTGTCCTAACCAGTGTCCTAACCACTAGGCCAAACCCCACCCCAGAGGGGCCGATTTCAACCAGATGAGGACAAGGTACGACCTGGGTTTAGAACATCCAGGATCGGGAGGGGCCTTCTGCCTGTCCCATACACCAGCAACTATGCTGGCGCTGGAGTTGGTGGGCGGTGGGGAGGAGGCAGGATCCAAGAGGGCTTCCTGGAGGAGGTATTGTGGGAAGCGCAGGAAGACTGGCAGGAAACCAGGGCAAGTCCTGCAAGTAGACAGGGGACAGGGGCTGCCCCAACCCAGGCTTCCTGGTCCACCTCGCACCCCGACTCACCGAGGACGGTCACCTGGTAGAGCCTGCGGGCCTCACCCACCTCGTTGCTCACCACACACTCAAACTGGGCTGAGTCCTGGGGCCCGGGGGCCATGAGGAGCAGGGCATTGGATGGCAGGAGCCTGGGAGAGGCAGACGGGTGGCTGAGGGACTGGCCAGGCTGGGCTGAGACGAGGCCGCCAGGGCCTTCCTGCCCAGGCGTCTGGATGGGCGTGGTCTCACAACCATTGCCCCTCCCTCTATTCGGGCTCCCAGCCCTGACTGTAGTATTTCTTCTAGAAGTTTCTCCCACCAAAGGTCTAGCAGTTGGGTTTAGGTGTGTCTTTATCTCCCGCCCTGTGTGTGCCTGCAGTCGCACAGGGATAACTTCTGTAATAACAGCCACGCTCAAGCCCCTGTCCAGAAAGCAGGTGGATGGAGCACCCATGGCGACCCGGCACCCTGCAAGGCAGATGCTGGGCGAGGCACTGGGGGGGTCAGGTCCCTCAGTGCGCCCCACGATCATTTAACACGAGCTGCCTTGAGCAATGGGGAGACAGAGCCGGGGGAGCAGTCGGCATGTCCAGGCTCAGCCAGAATGAACTCAGACCTCACAGTTTGTTCTTTTACGGTGACTATAACGAGTGTAACTGTCGGGCTGTGTGTCCCAAACGCCCTCGTCCCCTGCCGGGAGTCCCCGTCTGTCTCAGTGCAAAGACCCCCGGAGTCCCCCAAGGCTGCAACACAAGCTCTGGTCCCCGCCTTGTTCCTGGCCTGGCCCCGAGTGTGAGGTGGGCACCCCTCCCCCCCACCCCGTGCATCTCAGGAAGCCCCAGGAAGGGCAGGTGTTACCGGTAGGCGCCTGGCTGTGGGCGGAAGTCCAGCTTCTGTCCATCCTTCCACCAGGCCACCAGGGGCTTGGGGGAGCCGCTAGCCTCGCAGGGCAGCGAGGCCGGGACGTGGGCTGTCAGGGTCACGTTGGAGGGGCTGGGGCTGATGGCTGGCGGCTCTGGGGAGAGGACAAGTTGTCAGGAGACAGGTGCGGGTGGGGGCAGGGCTGTGGGCTCTCTTAAGGCTGTGCCCCGAGGTGGAGCCCGGGAGAGGGGGTGTTCAAACCACCCGCAACCCATCCTGAGATGGCAAAGGCAGGGTCAGGAGAGACCCCGGGGGGAGAACATCCAACAGCCAAGGCTGGGCCTGGCTTCCCTGAGCGAGACCTGCAGCGCTCAACTACCCATCAGCCCCTGCTTGAGGCCAGGGCCCAGCAGAGGGGCCTCCCGCAAGGCCACAGATCCCGGTGACTGCGTCACTTGTTTGCCTGCATTTCCCTTCGGCACACACTTCACATGCATTTAGCAGGACGGTATCGTCCCAGGGCTGCGTGATTTGTGCACAGGAATCAACACTTTGTACTAATGGGCGCTGCAGTCAGAAACCTTTGGGAACCACTGCCCTGGTTCCCGACCCGGAAGCTAAGCAGGACCGGGTCCTGGCAGGGACTGGGCACTCAAGGCAGGAGCCAGCCCTCCCCACGGCACTCACCAAAGACGCGGAGATGGCGGCTCTGCCGGTCAGAGCCGGCGGAGTTGGATGCCACGCACACGTAGTGGCCGGCGTCCTGGGCGAGGGCTGGCTGGATCCGCAGGGAACCCCCGGGCAGCAGCTCCAATCTGGAGTGGACAGAGGGGTCTCCATGGAGACCGCGGGGCCCTTCCCCAGTAAGACAGGGGTGGGGACCTTTTTTCCTGCCAAGGGCCACTGGCTATCCATAGCATCATTCGCGGGCCCTGCAAAATTCTCCACTCAAGAATCAGCCTGCTATTCATTCACTGAATTTCTAGCCTCTCCTGCAGCCAGGTGCCTTGGCAGGGCCGGATGTTCCCCACCCCTTCAGTAAGAAGACACCAACTTGGGGCTGAGTCCTGCACCTGTGAGGTCAAGGTCAGGGTGACAGCATGAGCGGCACCCCGCCCTCAGCCCAGCATTAGACAGGTCTAGAGAGGGGCTGCTTCTGGTTCCCCAGTCTCCTTCTGGCCCCTGCCTCTCCCCAGGAGCCCACAGGCAGCACCATGTCCGTGGTGTCTGGGAATGGCTCCTCCCCAAGTACCTGGCTGGACTGTATAATCCCGCCCCCAGCCCCAGTTGATTGGACCAGGATGGACAGATCCCTCCTTCAGACTGAGCCAATGACGTTCTCCGCTCTGGGATGTGTGATTCACAGGGAGCTCACTCTGCCTTGGAGCCGAGGAGCCAACAACTAGGGGTCCCTGGGTGGGTCAGGGTGTGTTTCTGCCTGCTCATTGGTGGGGGTGGGGAGAGAGAAAGAGCACACACAAGCCACACACAACCAGAGACACTAGGAGAAACCCCTGGCCACTCCATCACTTAGCAGTGGCCTCCCTGTCCCTGGCTTTGGAGAGGTGCCCCATGACCTGGCGATAAACTCACTTTTCTGCTCCACCTGCCCAAGTCGGTTTCTGTTTACAGCCCACAAAGACCCTCCCGGATGCACTCCCATTCCAGCTCCCACCTGGGGTTCCCAGGATCCAGAGGGGCCCCGTCCTTCCTCCAGGTCACGAGGGGCAAGGGTGCACCGTCCACCCGGCAGGGCAGCAGGACCGTCTGGTTCACCGAGGTGTTCACGCTGGGTGGTCCCTGCTGGATGGTGGGCGCCACTGGGGAGGGGCACAGAGGGAGTGGGTTGGGCACCTGTCACTCCGAGGAGCGTGGGCAGGGCGGGGCAGGCCACACTCACTGTGGATGTCCACACGGAAGGCCACACTGGTGCTGCCCGCCGCGTTGCGGGCTGTGCAGCTGTAGTTGCCGCTGTCGGCGGTGCTCAGGGCCTGCAGCTGGAGGAACCTGCCCTGCTCGGGGAGCTGGGTGTGGGCGTCCGCCTGCAGGGTCCCCACAAGAGACAGACCCTCAGCAGTGCCTGGCTGGGCCAGGCAAGGGGGACCAGGGTCTCAGACGATGGTCTCTGCCCCACTCCAGGCTGGCCGCGGGCCCTGACCCCCTGGAGGAAGAGAGCTCCTGTCCAAAGACTGTGACCCGTGAGTCCACGGCTGCAAACTGGCGCCACCGGCGGGTGAGCGCAGAGAGCTTCAGTTCCTGGCCCCAGGACACACAGCCAGGCCGCGCAGCGCGAAGGTGGCTTGGGGAGAATGCTGGGGTGTGCCTGTCCCAGCCTGAGGATAGGATGGCGAGGGGCAGTTACCCATGGAGCCGCCCAGGGCAGCGCTGGGACCCGGGACACAGTGTGGCGAGGGCCATTGCCGTGAGGGGCAGAAGGCTGGGCCCTGGTGCTCACCTGCAGCAAGATGCCATCTCGGTGCCACTGGATCTCGGGCGCTGGCTCTGCCTCCACCGAGCACTCTAGGACCAGCTGCCCTGGGGCCAGGCCGACCACAGAGCGGAGGCCCTGGGGCCCAACAACATTTGGGGGACCTGAGGAGCATGAGAGAGCGTGAGAGACCGACCCATCCCCTCGGGGTCCATCCTGCCTCCCACTCCTGCCACCCTAAACCCCCTACCTTGAACCCTGACCCGGAAGCTCCTCTCAACTTCACCTGCTGGGTTCTCGGCCAGGCAGGTGTACAGCCCAGCGTCACGTACCTGGGGACGAGCAGGGTGAGCAGCTGCCCCGGCCCCAGCCTGCCCATCCCCCTCTCTGGCCCCTTCCCACGCTGTTAGGGACTCAGGATTTGCTCCTAGGCTGCTGGGGCGGCCCTTCTCCCTCCTCAGCCAATCTCTGCCCCTCTCTCTGGATCTCTCCACCTCCATCTCATCCCTGGTGCGAGGCCCGCCTCTTCCCAGAAGTCCCCCTGACTGCACCAGCCCCCTTCTGCCTAGATGGGGAGTTATCTGGCTTTGGCACCAGCGGTGGCTCTGATCTGGCTGGGAGATCCTGAGGGCACGGCCCGGGCACCTCCACAACCTCAGGCCCCGCCCTAGGAGGAGCTCTGGCCATCACCCTGGGGGAAGTGCAGCCCCCCTCACCCCCGGACAGGCACAGCACCTGCACAGCCTGCACCTGGAGCGCCCGTGGAGCTTGGCCGCCGTTCTCCAGCCCGGTTAGGGCCTGCCCGTCCTTATGCCAGGTGATGTTGGGTGGGGGGGAGCCCCGGGCATCACACAGGAGCTCCATGGGGGTGCCGGGGGTCAGCAGTAGCTCTGCAGGCTGGCCCGAGTCCTCGATGTGGGGGGGATCTGCCAGCCACACCACCGTGTCAGCCAGGACCTGGATACTGGAGCCTCTCCCCACCGCCCAGCCCCAGTCCAGATGCTGATGGTACTCAGAGCCCGAACAGAGGCTCGCGACGGGTGGGGAGGCCTGGAGGCATCAGGATCATCTCCCAGGGACAGTTACTTGTGCTTTCAAACCAGCGAGGACACGGTATGGGGAGGGGAGATAGTTTCCCACGCAGCACCACACGCGCAGGATTTCGTGCCGCGTCTTAGGGCTCCGCCCCCTGATTGGGGTGACTCTTGCTCTTCCGTCTGCTACCAAGGTTTGGTGGGCAAGGCAGACGAGCCCAGCCCCGGGGACATCAAGCATCCGGCCGCCCGCCCCTGCAGGCCAGGCCAGCGCGGGGTTCTGTCCAGGACCAAGCCCGTCTCTGAGCCCCACTCCCAGGAGACTCGGGGTGGACTCGTCTCCCTCACCGCCTTCCCATCATCCCCTACCCCCCAGGACTGGGGACCCACCCATCACGGTCAGCTGGAAATACCGCCTGGCTTCGCCCGCTTCGCTCACGGCCACGCAGGAGTAGGTCCCCGAGTCTTCAGTTCCCACGGCCTCCAGCTGCAGCCCCGGCCCCTGCTCCAGGCTCTGGGCCAACCAGGGCTCCCCGTCCTTCACCCATGACACAAGCGGCAGGGGGCTGCCCCGGGCCTCGCACGGGAGGACCACCGTAGAGCCGCGGACCACCACCATGTCCTCCTGGAACTCTGCAGGCTCCAGGAAGGGGGGCACTGTGGAAGACACAGGACGGGCGGGAGCCGTCTCACCCCACGCCGGGACCTCTGCACAGGCCAGAGAATCCTGCTCGTCCCCAGTACTCGGCTTTGACCTCACCTCCTCCAGGAAGCCTCCCCAGGGTCCCCAAGGCGAGATGCCCCCTCATCCATGTTCCTACAGTCCTCTCCTTCCCCTGGGAGAGCAGCCACCCTGCCCACTGCTGTATCCCAGGCGCACGGGAGTGCCCAATGACCACTTGGCGATAAAGCAGTGACCCACCCAATGAACCCAAGACGGAGCTTGGATTTGCCCTGCCTCGGCACCACAAGGGCCAGCCCTTGGTTCTGCCCTTGGCACCAGGTGGGAAGGGGGCAAAGGCCTTGGTTCTCACCCAGCAAGGCGGAAGGACCCGCTCAGCCCAGCCCCTGCTCCGTACCTTGCACCTGCAAGGTGAAGTTCCTGTCGGCCACACCAGCAGGGCTCGAGGCCACACAGGTGAAGACGCCAGAATCTGCCAGCTGCACCTGGGAGATCCTGAACGCCCAGAGACAGAGACGGGGGTGGGGAGGAGAGAGAAGGGCTCTCACGAGACTGCCCGACAGTGACAGTCACACACACTGCATCAGGGCCACAGCAGAGTCTGTGGGGCATCTGTCCCCCCTCAGTGGGCACCACCCTTCATCACTGACCCAGAGGCCTGGGGTTGTTTCATCCAAATATCTGATCTCGTGCTGCTCGGTTCGCTTTTAAACCTTCCCCCCTGCTCAGCCTCCTGGCTACACTCCCTGTGTGCGTTCCTACACACCTCTCTTCAGAGACCCTCTGACGGCGAGCTGGGGTGACACAGCCCAGCGCGGTCAACCAGAACTCCAGGCTTCCTCTCCCACCGGCTCCGCCCACAGTGGCACCTCTGCCTCCAGGCAGGCTGGGTAACCCCCTTCTCTCTCACCTCTTTACAAACACCATCAGCTCCCCTCCAAATCCATCCAGCGTGCTGCTACTGTTAGATAGCTGTCTCCCACACAGGAGTGCCTGAGCTCACGTCCCGGCCCCTCTCCCCGCTCCAGCTCCCAGCAGGTGACGGCTCAGGGACTCGAGCCCCTGCCATCCATGTGGGAGACCTGCACGGAGTTCTAGGCTCCTGGCTTTAGCCTGACCCAGCCCTGGCTGTTGCAGGCATTTGGGAAGTGAACCAGTGGATAGGAGAGCTCTGTTTCCTATACATATTTGTTTATTTGAAAGATAAAGGAGAGAGATCTTCCATCCACTGGTCTACTCCCCAACTGGCCATAGCAGTCAGGGCTGGGCCAGGTTGAAGCCAGGAATGTAGGGCTCCATCTGTGTCTCCCACATAGGTTCAAGCACCAGGGCCGTCTTCTGCTGCCTTCCCAGGCGCACCAGCAGGGAGCTGGATCATACGTGGAGCAGCTGGGACCTGAACGGGCACTCTGCTATGGGATGCTGGCGTTGCCAGCGACAGCTCAACTCACTGTGCCACGACACCGGCCCGCATGTTAAGATCCATCGATCAACCTCTAGGATGCGGCCGCCCCTCATGGCGGCCCTGCTCCAGGCCACATCAGTTTCCCCGAGTGTCGCGACAGCGCCTCACCGTCCTGCTGTCCGCACGGAGGCCAGAAGGATCTTTTGAGAAACCCAAGTCCCGGCCCCAGAGAACTGCGAGTGGAGTCTGCGCACGTGTCTGCACGCCCACGTCTGCAGCAGTTACCAAACGTCCATCAACAGCTGAGCGCACAGATAAAATGCGGTCCAGCCCCACGGCGGCGCAGCGCCCAGCGCTGAGCACGCAGGAGTCTGACGCCGTGGCTCAGGCAGACTGTGAGGACTCGACGCTTGGTGAAGCCAGCTGCACGCGCCAAAGGGCGAACCTGAGGGTCCCACTCCCGTGAGGCCGGGAGAGCACAGCAGACGGGTGGTCGCCCGGGGTGGGGGAGGGGGAGCAGGGAGGCGGGGTCTGATGGGCAGAGTGTCAGTCTGAGAGGGATGGTGGTGATGGTTGCGCCACGGCATGAGTGCGCTTAGTGCCACTGGCTGGGCACACCACGGCGTGAGTGCGCTTAGTGCCACTGGACTGGACACTTAGTAACGGTTCCCACGGGGAAATACTCCAAGTCAGCAAGCGCCCCTGGGAAAGCCCTCCAGGGTCTCCCATCTCCTCCAAGGAAAATACAAGTCTCTCCCAGGACCCCCAAGGTCCCGCCCCCATTACCTGACCCTCCCCGGTCTCCCCCAGGCCCTACTCTGCTCTTTAATCACATAGGACCCCGCCCTCCCTCGGGACCTCTGGCCTTGCCCCTCCCTCTGCCTGCACGCTCCTCCCCACGGAGCCCACTCCCCCACCACCCCGGCCCTGCTAAGCCCCTGTCCCCGGCAGCCGCCTCTGCCCCCTCCCTCTTACTCCCCTCCCTGCTCCTTCTCCAGGACCCACCACCCCCGGGACATTTCATTTCTGTTTATCTCCACCCCCTCCCCTCCCCAGGACCCAGAGCTGCAGGCTCACTGCTGGGCCCGGGCCCGGGCCAGTAAGCACTGTTCAGCGCATGCGGCTGGATGCATGAAGACGGCTCGGCTCAGGCACCTTCTTCCAGGAAGCCCTCCTGACTTTTCCCACCTTCAGCCAGGCTGAGTCAGGTTCAATCAGGTTTCTTCACCTGGTTCTGCGCCTCCCCCACCAGACTGTGAGAGTGCCTGAGGGCAGAGGCCCCTCTCTGTGGGGCTGGGGTCCCATCGCTCTGCCCATCACAGAGTTTTTACTCTAAAACCCATTTAGAATGTTTTCGAGCCCCAGCTGTCTAGAGTTGTCCGGGGCCTTGGCTTCGCAGGCTGGGGGCCCGGAGCCCTCCCCTACCTGAGGCTGCGGCCAGAGCTGTGCAGGCGGGTGCGCTGGGACAGCGGAAGGGGCAGGCCGTCCTTGAGCCAGCTCACGTGGATGGGGGGGGAGCCCCGCACGGGACAGGCCATGGTCACCAGCTCCCCAAGCCTGCTCACCAGGCTCTCCCCGCCGTCCGCTGCCTGCTCGATGGTGGGAGGAACTAGCCGTGGGCAGAGAGAAGAGGGCTGGTTGGGGGCTGGGCGGAGGGTGGGCTCCTCCCAGGGAGATGTTGCCAAGACCAGCAGCCACCAGGGTAGGGGCCCTGATAGCCCCGCCCCCACGGGAGGGGCAAGGCCACCACCCCACCCTGGACTCTCCACTGGGCCGAGGGGAGGATGAGGCTGGGGGCCTAGAGTAGTCAGACCCAAGGCCTGGGTCACAGCATGGGCGTTGTGGGCCTGGAACCCAGGTCTCCAGTACCCTCCGGGGGCCCTGCAGAGACCCCGCCCGGGTCCCAGGCTGGCTGTCAGCTCCTCACCCAGCACGCTGACGGTGTGCAGCCTGGCGTCTTCACCGGCCGCGTTGTGGGCCACGCAGGTGTAGGCGCCAGCATCTGAGGCACGCAGGCCCTTCAGCACCAGGGAGCTGCCATCCAGGTAGAACCTGGAACGGGCCGGGGGCAGGTGCGTGAGGCTCAGGAGGCCCTGCCGCCTGGGCGGGGGGACGGGCAGGACCTTACCGGAGGTGGGGACCCACGCCTCTGTCCAGCGGGCCGCCGTCCTTCAGCCAGGCCACAGCGGGCGGCGGCTGCCCCTCGGCCTCGCAGTCCAGCCGCACCTCCTGGCCCTGCAGGACGTTGTGCTCCTGTGCGGCGCCTGAGCTCCGGATCCGGGGGGCCTCTGCGGCAGGGGCTGCGGTGAGGCTGGGAGAGGGGGGCGGCAGGGGCTGCCGCGGGGCGGGGCGCACACCTACCCAGCACGGCCACCACAAAGTCCTTGCGGGTCTCGCCCTGGGCGTTCTGGGCCACACACGTGTAGGTGCCCGCCTGGGCCGGCTGCAGGCGACTCAGGTGCAGGCGGCCGCCCCGAGAGATGACGCCGTGGGCCGTGCTGCTCTCTGTGGGACACGGGGACGGGACGGGCTTTCACTTGTGGGGTGCCACCACCCCAGGCACGACCACAGGGCCTGAACACAAAGCCCACGGGACTCCCAGGCCGGGTTCCCTGAACACCCCCACCCCCTACCTGTGCTCCTGGGGGCGGGGCAGAGATCCTTCCTGTCCATCACTGCCTTCCCCTGCCCAGCCTCGGGCTGCTCTGTTCTGGAAGACGGCCCTACTTCCATCTCTCCCCTCAGGACTCGCTCCGGCCCAGCCCTCACCTCCCACACCCCCAGCTCTGCCCCCTCCCCCCATCTCGAGGCTTCTGATCAAGGAGAACCAGGCCCGCACTACCCCATGCGGGTCACCCTGCGGCTCCCCCAGGGCCTTGCTCGCCAGCCGCCTCCCCCCTGAAGCCGCACCTCTCCCTGCCGGCCTCTAACTGCACCAGCCCAGCCTGGCCGCCCTCCCTGAGCCTCATCAGCCCCGTCTTTCTGCACAAGCTGCACCGAGCAGCTGCCCTACGCTGACCGTGAACTTGGGAGCCCAGGATGCACGCACTACAGCCCCTGTAGGCCAAGAGCTGCCCAGGTACGACCGCGGTGTAGTGCCAGCCCCGCGGGCCCTCACAGAGCGGGCGGCCTGCGCATGGCAGCGGTCAGACAGGCTCCCGGGGCAGGAGAAGTGCCAGCCAAGACGGGAACGTGAGCAGGAAGCAGCCAGGTGCACGTGGAGCAGGCTGGGGAAGCCGGGTGGGAATTCCAGGCAGGGAACAGCAGTGCAGGAGCTGAGGCCAGAGAGGCGGCAGCTCCACTCCCGGACCAGCAGAGGTGATGAGGGTCACATCACGGCGGCTCAGAGGGAGGAACGACCAAGGGCCAGGTAATCAGAATGTGACACGTCACGCAGCAGAGGGCATCCAGCCACACAAACACAGAAGAACGAAGAATGAAGAGGCCAGTGGGGAAGCCAGGCGCGAGCGGCACGGGCGGGCAAGGCGGCACCACCGTGTGAAATGCTGCGGAGAGAGATCTGCAGGGCCCAGAGCAGCTCAGGGGCTGCGGGGGGGGGGGGGGGCTGGGGAGGGGGAGCTGGGGGCAAGGGGTGGGAGAGAAGGCTAACGGGTGCCGAGCTTCTCGCTGGTGAGAGGAACAGTTTGAAAACGGCTGTGGAGAGGGGCGCACAGCTCCAGAGTGTGCTAGAATCACTGAGCTTCAATGGGCGCGCTGTATACTGTGTGAGTTCTATCTCCGTATCATTACTGAGAGAGACAGAGTGAGAGATGCGGGGAGAGAATCTGAAACAGTGGGGCCCACCTGGGCGTGGGGGGCCAGGGAGAGGCGGGCTGCCTGGCACCACAGGTGCTCCCGCGGGCTAGGCTGTGCCTAGGCAGGGCACCTGCTCAGAGCTGTGCTGTCAGATCTGGCGCTTGCTCCAGAGGCACGGAGAGGGCCCAGGAGGCCAGTGCAGGGGCCACCGCCTTCACCAGGGCACAGTGGTGGCCAGAAAGGGAGGCTGCGGCAGGAGAAGAGTGGGCAGGCACCCCAGGTGTGGACCAGGTGACAGGATGAGGGGGTCTGCTGACCGACAGCTGCGGTGCGGGGAGGGTGAGAGTGAGGACAGAGGCCTGCATGGGGGTGACCAGACACTCTGGGGGGAGCAGGCAGAGCAGCTCTGGGCCAATGCCAAGTCCAGGCTCAGCCAGCTGGGCTGTGCAGGGCTCTCAGCAAGACAGAGCCCGTGTCCTCTGTCTCCCAGAAGCTGACCGACCAGGGTCACAGGAATGGCTCCCACTGTGTGGGTGCCACCGGCCCAAGAGTGACATGACAAGACAAGCAGGCTGGGCCGACAGGCACTGCCAGGCTTTGACCTTGCCTAGTACAAAGGACAGGTGTGCTCACCCACGGGTGTTCTGTCTTTCAGCCATGTAACGGTAGGTGCAGGGACCCCAGACACGTCACAGGCCAGGACCAGTGGGCTCCCGGCCACCTGGCTCACCATCTCCGTCTCAGGACTCTCAAACGCTGGGGGCACTGCGGGAGAGAAGGCAGACTCCCAGAACCCTCAACCTCCCCGGATTCCTCGGGCAGGTCGGGGAGGTCCTGTCCTGGAGCTACTTGGCTGCATTTACAAAGCCGAGCCCAACAGGGGTCCACTCAGCCCACGGATGGTGAACACAGGGCTTATGCACAGGCAGCTCTTCACCTACGGCAGGGCAGACATGACTAATGGATCCTAGCACTCCTGCTCATCCAGGACGAAGTCAGGAACCTCAAACAGCCACTACCACTGGCATGCAAATGGCTGAGCTCGAGAGGTGAGGTCTTTGCCCCTGGGGACCAGACATGGCCCTCTCTCATGGCTCATGGAGGGAGCTGTCAGAAGGAGCTAGGAGATGGGAGCAATAATCCTGCCATCTGCCATTTAGGACAACTGTGTTTGGGGACCGGCACTGTGGCATGGCCAGTAACGCTGCCACCTGCGACACTGGCATCAGCATTTGAGGGCGTTGGCTGGAGCCCCAGCTGCTCCACTGCCGATCCAGCTCCCTGACAGTGGCCTGGGAAAGCAGTGGAAGATGCCCAAGTGCTTCTGCCTCTGCCACCCATGTGGGAGACCCAGAAGAGGAGCCTGGCTTCAGCGTGGCCACCCGTGCACTCAGCTGTGTCCCCCAGCCTGCTCAGCTGGGCATGTGGTCACTCTGGGAGGAACTCCATCTCCCAGCGCCCCTTGCGGCCTGCCGTGCCTGCTGCCCAGATTCTCACGCGTGGAGCATGAGCAGAGGGGGCCGGTACAACATCTGCTTAGATCAATGCTGCCTCCCACACCTGCTGCCCCCTGCTGGCCGCGGGCAGGAACAGGATCCAGCACCCCCAGAGGTGGAGGAGCGGCAGGTGGAAGGGCCCTGGGTTCCTGGATTACCACGTGGACCAAGCTCCCCACCAGCCTAGACGAATCCACCACATTTCGGGGCCTCTCACACAGCTAAGTCCGTGTCCTAACTGACATGACATCCAACCCCAGGAAGGCCCGTCCACGCTCTCTAAATGCTCAGGCAGGCTGCCCCCACCCCAGCACGAGCTGCACATCCCATCAAGTCTCTCTGCTCCACCCCCAGGCTCTGGGGTCGCAACTCCTCAGGGTTCAGCAGTCCCTGGCCTCCAAGTGGCTCATCTCCAGGCTCCGGCATCCCAGGGCCGGGTGCCGGGCTCTGCCTACTCTCTGCAGTGGGCCGGGTACCTCCGATGTGCCCACAGGCAGGTCTGCTCTCATCTCCTTTGTGGAAGATAAACCTGAGGCTCAGGCGCAGGCCCGTGGTGCAGTGAGATGTCCACGGCCTGTATCAGAGTGTCTGGTTTGAGTCCTGGCTACTCTGCTTCCAATCCAGCTTCCTGCTAACGCACACTGTGGGAGGCAGCAGGTGATGGCCCAGGTTCCTGTGCTGCTGCCACCCATGTGGGAGACCCAACCTGAGTTCCAGCTCCTGGCTTCAGCCTGGCCCAGCCCTGGTTGTTGTGGGCATTTGAGGAGTGAACCAGTGGATGGAAGATCTTGGTCTGACCCTCTCCTTTTCAAATACAATAAACCTATGCCAAAGCAGACATCACTAATCAATCCCAACACTCCTGCTCAGTCATGATGTGGTCAGGAGGAACCTCAAACAGTGCCTGAGAAGCACAGCCTGAGGGACAGAGCGTTCTCCTCGGCCCCCAGAGCGGGCATCGCACACAGCCCTGTGTGTCACCCACTGATCCTAAATCCCAGACCTTGCACACCTTACCCCTGGCAACCCCGCCTCTTCCCAGCCACACCCTTCTCCTCCTGGGCAGCCCCGTGTGCCGCGAGAGCTCGCTGGCCACGGCGGCCAGGCCGGCCCGGCTTACCCTGGACAGTGAGGCTGAAGGTCTTCGCGGCCTCCCCGGCGGTGTTGCGGACTCTGCAGCTGTACACACCCTTGTCTGACACCTGCGGCAGGGACAGCGCGGGGCTGGGTGGGACACCAGGGCTCCCCGAAGTCTCCAGGGCAGGGACCCCTGCCTGGGGAGTCCACGTCAGGCAGAGTCTCAGGCCTGCGGGGATGGCGCTGAGCCAGGAGAGGGGGCCCAGGACTCCAGAGGGACAGGGAACTCGGCCTCAAACCCCGGAGAGGGAGGGCAGCCAGAGGGCCTAGCACGTGGGCCCTGGGGACACTGAGGCAGGCAGGGACCTGCTCGAGCTCATCCTGTGAGTCCCGCACACAGACCTGGAACCCAGCTCTCTGGAGCCCTGTGGCTTCCCTTGTCTCCTGCCCCAGAGGCTGGTGGGCTCTGTCTGGGGTCCCACAGGCTAAGCAGGCAGCAGCCCCCACACCCTGCCACACACCGTCTCTCCATGCTGCCCACACCACCCATAGTACTCACGCCTCCTGCAGCACCTACACTGCCCACCCCACCCATAATACCTACACCACCCATGCTGCCCGCAATACCTACAGCACCCACACCACTCACAACACCCACACCACCCATGCCACCCATGCCCACGCTGCCAATGACGTCCACAGTGCCCACAAAACCCATACCATCCACACGACCTACAATACCCACAGTGCCCACATGGCCCACACCGTCTACACCACCTACATTGCCCACACTGCCCATGTCCCCGGGCCACTCACCTGGGAGTCCAGGATCTCCAGCCTCTGCCCACCCTGCAGAGCCTGGGTCCGCTGTGCCAGCACCAGGGGCTGTCCGTCTCTGTACCAGGTCACAGTTGGCTCAGGGAGCGCGTCTGTCTCACAGCTCAGGACGGCCTTGTCCCCGGCCCGCACCGGGACCGTCTCCTGGGAACCTCTGGGAGGCTGCCGGAGGGTGGGAGGGACTGAGGGCAGGAGACAGCCCAGTGAGTGAGGCAGCTTCATCGCACCCCCCAGACCCCCGCCCAGCGGCAGGTGAGCAGCCTGTGGAGCCCCCAGGGTCACACATTAGCTCTAACCCCAGGGGCTGGGGCAGGGGGAGCCGGAGGGGAGCACACCGGCCAGCACACCACACCCTGCTGGGGGCCAGGGCCAGGCTCCCACCCTGGACCTCAGCCTCTTGCCTAAGGGTCAGCCCCAGATGCCCGAGCAAACCAAGAGAGGAGCCCCTGGCACAGACGCAAGCCGTGGGGACTGGGCGGGGACTGGAAAGAACCTTCCAGTGAGTCCCGGCTCAGGACACCTCGGACCAGCTTTTCCCCAGGACCACGGCGGTGACGCCCGTGCTCAGACAGGCGTAGGAAAGGCCCCCCAGGCCCAGGCCCCTGGGATCTGTCTCCCGGGTCCCTCTCCAGCTTCCTAAACCTCAGAGCTTAAGGCACGGCTGTCCCAGCCTCCCCCACGCAGGCAGCCCCTCTCCTGGCCGTGCCGCTCAAGGGGAGTGGGGCTGATTGGGAGGGTGGGGACCGAGGCGCCGTACCCAGCACGCTAAGCTGCACCCGCCTCTGGTCCCGGCCAGCAGCGTTGAGGGCTTCACACACGTAGGTCCCGGAGTCTGAGCGCTGTGCCCGCGCCAGCTGCAGAGTGTGGGTGCCTGCCAGGGAGACCCAGCCCTCGCACCAGCAGCCCCGCCGCCCCCAGGCCACACCCCCGGGCTTGGGGGAACAGCTGCCTCCCCTCGTGGCCTCCAGGCTGGGCCCCGACCCTCAGTCTACTCACCGGGCAGGAGGAACAGCTCCTCACCCAGGGAGAGGGCCTGGCCGTCCTTGTACCACGTGACCTCGGGGCTGGGGTGAGCGTGGGCCTCACAGGGCAGGGAGACGCTGCTGTTGAGGGTGGCAGTGACCTGCCCCGAGTGCTGGCCTGTGATTCGCGGTGGGACTGTCCCATGGCCACCAGGACAGAGAGAGATGTGAGACTGCTAGCAGGGAGCAACGGACCGCGCGGTGAAACACCGAGAGCTCTTCCCAGCCCCTGGGGCTCCACCTCGGTGCACTGCAAGTAAGCCTGCCCAGAGACCAGAAAGGGAGAGCCCCTTTTCCAAGGCCACACAGCTGAAATAGGAATTTAGGGTTCAGTCCACAACCTGGAGTGCTCCACACTACACCTTCTCTCCCCAAGGCCACAGCTGTCCCCACCGGGGGCGGCAGAGACCAAGAGCAGACAGGGCTGGCATTGTGCAGAGGTTTAAGCCTCTGTCTGAGACTCCAGCATCCATAGCAGAGTGCCATTTGAGTCCTGGCTGCTCCCTAATACGCCGGGGAAGCAGCAGAGGGTGGCCCGAGTGTTTGGGCCCCTGCACCCACATGGGAGACCAGGATGGAGCTCCAGGCTCCTGGCTTTGGCCGGACCCAGCCCTGGCTGTTGTGGCCATTTGGGGGGGCGGGGAGGAGTGAACCAGTGGATAGAAGATCTCGCTCCCTTTCCCTCTCTCTGGGAAATAAGTAAATAAATCTTAAAAAGAAACAAAGGCGCAGACTCCGGGCCGTGAGGCCCCCCGGGCAGGCTCTCCGAGGAAGTCAGGCCCGGCTTCCGGCTCTGCTGGAAGGAGTCGGTGCAGGGAAAGCCTGAGCCCACACCAGGTATACAGCAAGTGCCCAGTAACGGTGCCAAAAGGCCTCAGAAGAGCCCCGCCCTGGCTGCCTCCGAAGCAGCTAAAAACCACCCGAGGCCATTCCAGTGGTGACCAGGACCCCCGTGCTCTCTGTGGGGGATGCGGCTGGCCCCAGGCAAGGCCCCAGGAACTTGGAGCTGGGGCCTACAGCCCAGCCTACAGCCCAGGGTCCCGGAAGCACCGAGGAACAGGAAGAGGCCCTGCTCAGTGCAGCTCACCTTGGACCCTGAGGGTAAACAGCTTCTCGGCGGAGCCGGCCTGGTTCTCAGCCACACACATGTAGCTGGCAGCGTCAGCCACCTCGGCCGTGGAGACCTGCGGGTGCAGGGGGCCGGTGCTGGGAGGGGCTCCAGCAACCCAGGTATGGACTCCCCTTCCACTCCACGCCGGACATGTAGCTCACGGCACCGGTGGAGGGCTTTGTGGGACACTGTGGGGAGAGGGCGTGACTACAGCCCCCTCCCCCAACCCCATGGAGAGCCGCTCTGAGCATCAGGGGCACCCCTGGAGAAGGCTCCAGACGTGGCCCGTGCATTCCTTCCAGGTGTCACCTGGCCCTCTAGGCACCACGTGGCTCCTCCCACGAGATGATCTGCAGGGCTGTGTCAGCTCTCAGGGCCGGGGGATCCGGCAAGAGCCCCACTTGGCGGACAGTGCCTGCTCCCTGGCTCCCAGGCAAGCTGGGCTGGGTGGCGGCAGCCTCTGCCTGTCGCCCAGACGAGGGCCGCACTGACCTGCAAGACTTGCCCGTCCTCCAGGACCTGCAGCCGTGGACTCGGGGAGAAAGGCAGCCCGTTCTGGAGCCACGAGATGGTGGGCACGGGGTTGCCCAGGGCTGGGCATCGCAGGCTGACGGTGCTGCTGGCATTGATGGTCACCTCCTCCACCAGCTCCTCTGTGTCGCCCAGGATCACAGGTGGGGCTGGCGTGGGGACAGGAGAGGGAGGGCTGGCATGGAGGCGAGAGAGGCACCAGGTGCCCGGGCTGGCTGGGCTCCCCGGGCCCTGCTCACCAAATGCTCCCAACCCCTAATCCAGCTCGGGAGCCTGAGGCACACAGAGGGCTGTCATCGGCCCAAGTCACATCACTAGGGAGCAGCTCGCCCGGAACTGGAACCCAGTTCTGCCTGGTGTCAGTGCCCAAGCCCCACGCCCCCATCAACCCCTGAGAACGGCCAGACAGACACACGTGGCCTCGCTCCGCTGCAGACAGAGGCCCTGAGCCTGCCCCAGCCCCGCTACTCACTCAACACCAGCAGCTCATAGTGCAGCCAGGCCTCGCCCACCTCGTTGGTGGCCTTGCACGAGTACCTCCCAGCATCCTCTGCCTGTACCAGGGGGATCTGCAGCACCCGGCCTCCTGCAGGGACACAGAGCCGAGGCCTGAGCCTCCCCCAGGGCTCACAGACTGCTCCTCCCCCTGCGTGGGACCTGAGACACATCGCCCGTGAAATGCAGAGTGTGGGCCTGCAAGGGGGAACCAAGTCCAGCACAGCCTCACCCAGCAACTCTGCGGGCCGTGTGCTGTTGAGACCCCATTTACAGATGGAAAACCAGAGGCTTCCCACCAGCGCCCGCCCAGCGACAGACAGCAGTTGCAGGCTCAGGTCTGCTGCGTGCTGGCCGGGCTGCAGGGGAGGGCAGAAGGAGAAGCAGAGGCTCCTGGGAGGCACAGAGGCAGCTCCAGGTCTGTGGTGTGGTGGGCGGGGGCGGGGAGTGAGGTGAGGGTGCTAGGGGCTGTCACCAGGGCCCTCTGTGACCAAGAGCCGGCCAGGCCAGGTCGTGGCATCTGGGGAGAGAGGCTTGAGTGGGGTCAGAACCAGGGGCTCACTAGCCTGGGCCGGTTACTGTTTGAGGTGAATCTATGGCTGGGGTCAGAGTTCAGGTCAGCTCGTGCCTGCTGTCACTGTACTTGGGATCAGAGGTCAGCGGCCAGGGGAAGGAGTGGCCTGGTGGCGTCAACAGGAACAGACACCCGCCGTGAGGGCTGCCTCTCCCGGATCCCCCAGACGCCTCCTTTTCCCAAGCACCAAGTGCCAGCCCTGGTAGACTCTGCTCGCAGGAGCCTGGGACAAGCAGGAGCACCTGTGCCGACCAGCGCTCCGGCTGCTGGACCCTGGCGGGCCTCGGTGCAGATCCTCCACCAGGATCTGCCCTCAGCAGGCTGCAGGGCACTGTGCCACACAGCAGCTGGGCCCTGGCCCATCAGGGGAGCTGGCTGAGCTGCCCAAGGAGCCAGGCATTTCCAAGCCCCACCCCCGGAGCCTCTGCATGCAGAATCATCCACCAACACTATGAATGAAAGACTCAGATAACTTTAAATGAGGGAATGCTCCAAGTGGTAAAAAGAAAAAAAAAAAAAAAAAAAAGCCCCGGAAGCCTTGAGCCCCGGCCTGAGGGAGGCCTTCCTGCCCTGGGGTCACGAGCAGGGGTGGGGTGGGGGCAGCTCTTGCCCAGAGGTCAGCGCAGTATGGAGCACCAAGCTCTGCTCTGAAAACTGGGGGGGGGGGGGGGGGGGAGGGCCCACTCTGCCTTCGAGCGGCAGAGAAAGCCCGGGCCCCGTCAGCATCACCGCTAGGTCCTGAGTGCTGTGCGCCCCGTGCGAGGCCACACAGCCAGCAGCACACGAGAAAGCAGACCCGGCTCCTCCCGCACCGCGCCCACCTTGCAGCAAGGACACCCCCTCCGTGGCCGAGAGGCGCTGGTCCTCCTTGTACCAGGTGAGCTCCGGGGGCGGGACGGCGTTGGTGTCGCAGTACAAGTAGGCTGGGTTGTTCTCCACGATCTCCCGATACTCCGTCACCCCACCCCGGGCCTCCAGCTCCTCCAGCTCCCGGGACAGGGCTTCATCGTCGCCCACCTTCTGGAACATGGGGGGCACTGGGCGGGGGAGAGGAGGCTGTCAGGAAGCACCTCGGGCAGGGGGAGTGCTGCTCTGCTCCAAGCAAGAACCCTGCCCATCGGGGGTGCCGGAGGGATATCGTCCTCCACCCCCGCCCCAGGCCCAAAAGTCTCCTTGTAACACCGGCACCTTCCTTAGGGGCACAGGCCAGCTACTCAGCTTAGGCCAGCGCTTGTCCTCGGCTAGAACGGGAAGCAGACCCAGAGGGACACCACTGCCCCGGTCACACAGCCACTCCACTGCAGAGCCAGAGGTGCCAGCAATGAGAATGGGCATGGCACCTGCCAGGTGCCCCCAAAGCACAGAGCGCGACTTGGCCACCTGCCTCCTCCTACTGCCCCTCCTTCTTCCACATTTCATGCTGTGGGTGGTTGGGGGGCGAGAACCCTCAACCTCCTCCAGCACTCCCCCCCCCCCCCGCCCCAGCAGCAGGAGCCCACAGCCCCAGCTCCCCCTGGGCTGTGGTGAGGGTGGAGGGAAAATGCCTGTGTGAGGCTGGTGAAGAGCGCCCCCTGTCGGCCACGCAGGATGCAGGCCAAACCCTCCCTCCCGCCTTGGCCACTTGACCTCTCCTTGCCCGCCGCCCACTGCCAAGCGCACCCTGGATGAGCACGTTGAAGTCCTGGTCGTCCTCGCCCGCCACGTTGGTGGCCACACACAGGTACCGCCCCGAGTCGGACACCTGCGTGGGCTGGATCTGCAGCAGCCTCCCTTCCCCCAGGAGGTGGAGCCTCTGGTTGGGGGTCACAGGCTGGGGGCAGGGGGAATAGAGGGTGGGGACAGAGGTCAGACAGCACCAAGACTAAGGGAGTTATGTTTCAGCGATAGGAACCCGTGGCAGCATTGTAAAACCAAACCACGGAACATAAAGAAAATGGGCAGAGACAGCAGGCTAGTGTTAGGACACCTGTTCCCTACAGAATTTGGTTTCTTCTTAAAAAAATAAATAAATAAAAGGTAGGCATAGCCTCAACCAGCCCTTTCTGGAAGAGCTTTCTTTTCTGGAAGGTTCTAAGAACCAACAAGCCCCAAGAGGTCAGAGCTGGAGGGTGGCCCAGGGACCTAAGCTCACCTGCCCATCCTTGTACCAGCTGATGGTGGGTGGGGGCACGGCCCAGCACTCGCACTCCAGGGTCAAGGTGCTGTTGACCTTGGTCTTCACTTCCTTCACGCCCACGTCCCCCAAGGGGTCGTCTTTGGAGATGGAAGGGGGGACTGAAAAGTACCAGTGGTCTGAGGAGCAGGCTGGGGGTGGTACCCTGGTCCTGGGGGCAGTCCCAGGAGTGGGGGTGGCTCCGAGAGTGGAGGGACGGGGACCCTGTGAGCCCCCAGCCTCTGGTTCAGTTTGGGGAAGGGTCTGTCTGCGGTGGTTATGGCCAGGGCAGGTGCGAGGCGGGGGAGTTCCCGGGTGACCCTGAAGGCGTTCTTGGGGTCTCCCGGGTCTCGAGCAGAGGAGCCTCATCACGGCGGGGTGGGGGGGCAGCGGAGCCCCTGTGGCCCGAGGCCTGGCTCACCACCTCCCCTCTTAGAGTTCTCAGTGCCGCAATGGGCGTGACCGAGCCCACCCAGCTGCCTGGCGGCCATCCCGGAGACCAGCCCGGGGGTGTCCCGGGGCCCCCACTCACTGAGGACCTCCACGTGGTAGTTCTTCACGGCCTCCCCGAGCTCGTTGGTGACCACGCAGGTGTACTGGCCGGCGTGCTCCTTCTGGGCATTCAGGATCTGCAGGCCCTGGGTCCCTGCTTGGGGCAGCAGCCACAGTCAGCCCGCAGCGCAGCCTCACACTCACCGG